>NC_060156.1:20812707-20859023 GCF_021292245.1 Micropterus dolomieu | reverse complement strand
CGTGACTTTACAGTTAGACTGATAGAGGGAAGAAAAATGTGCTTAGGCAAACTCCCTTTTAAATCAAGTCTGTTTACATTTTAGATAAAATAAAAAAAAAACACTGATAAAATGAGTGAAATCGAAGAGTTTAAAAAGATCTTTCACTCCACATCTACAAGTTAAATAATGCAGTTTAATTAAAGACAAGGGGAAAGACACCTGACAGTTAAAGGATGGAGGGATTTATATACTCAGTCACAGCTAATATTTATAATTATTATGTTTATTATTTGGTTAAACACCCCAAACTAATGGCTCCAGTTACATCCCAAGTGAATCCAAAATCAAATCAAATGCTCCTCCTGAGGACTTCAATATGACTGTATAATGTTTGTGAAGAAGCAAAATCTAAAATACAAACAGCAGCAGTTGTGGTCAGTTTGGATGGATTTGAAAAGGCGACAAAATGTCACGGTTGATTTAATTAAAAAATTAAAAACAATCAAACATCCACAGGAACTTATGAGAGTGAAGCTGCAGTTTCTGGTCTGACTGGGTAACGCTGTACAAACAGGGGCGATGTCGCTGTTGTGGAATAATGACCACTAAATAACTTTACTGGGGCAAGTAACAATCATTTTAGTATCTTTTCATTTCTTTGACTTGTAGAACAGATTAACCGCTAGTAAAAAATTACATGCATCACAATTTCTTAAAGTTTAAAGTCTTCAAATAACTTTTCTGTCAAACCAATAGTTAAAAACTTTACTGTAAAGGGAGACACGGAAAAGCAGGTAATTCTCAAATTTAAAGAGCTGGAAACAAACGATTGACGTTTTTGCTTGAAAAATGACCAAACTGAATTACTCAACGACTGACTAAGGTGCGTTTCCAATGCACATTTTCAGTTTGTGCATTAAAAAAATCTTAATGAAAACGCTGAAAAATCACAAATAGTTTTACGCTTGGCTGAGGTGGAAAAGTTAGTGGAAGTGTAATGAAAATAAATCATGAGGTGCATCATCTCATTGTGCCTTCTTCTGCAATATTTAATGGCACCTGAATAGAGATTCAGCTCAAAGCATAAACTTCGAATATTCACATAATGGTAGTGGATGCATTCATTTGCATTTTCTCTTGCTGATTGTCAGTTAAAATTTGCGCTATATGTGGATGGAAACCTGACTTGAGACTGAAGCCTCCATGTCTGGATTTTGTCCCCATCACTTACATTGAAATCGCTTAAGAAAGGGATCTTTTAAAGGACAGTATGAACAGGAGGGAAGATTACAGCAAGTAAAACCTGTTTCACTGCTCATGAGCACATAGCTACTGTTTTAAGAGACTTGAAAACATGTGAACGTACCCTTTAATATTTGATTAATTGTAACTGACATGAATCCAAGTTGACAACAGCTGCTGTTCTCTGTAAAGACTACAAACATTTTACAGCCATGTTTCAAGGCTTCAGTGTGTGAGTTTCATACTGAAATGGCTTGGGGTAGAGTATTTAACATGAGTAGGGCTAATGATTATTTTCATCATGTATTAATCATCTATTTTTTAAGTCTCTAAACAAAGATCACATGTTCCCAGAGGCAGAGGAGACATTTTCAGTTTGCTTATTTAGTTTGACCAACAGTTCAAAACCAAAAGCTAATCTTCACATTCAGTGAACGTTTCGGTGGTTCAATAAATCAATTACCAAACTTCTGGTCATTGACTAAACTTAAGCATGACCGAGTTTAATAGCAGGCGGAAGACGCTGGTAATGATAAACCACCAAAATGTTCCAGCTGTGATTTTACAGTTTTAACCCCTTGAATAAGTGAAAGTGATGTGGCAAAGGGATGAAGACGGCCGAGGATGACCTTGAAGTGTGATGTTTCACTAAAATACAAGTAGTTCAGTCCAAAAAGCCTGATGCAGCAGTTCTTCAGTTGGTTTGCTCCCTGCTCTTTACAGTAAAACAAAGGGGGCTTAGCACAGGTGTGTGCGTGTGTTAAACGGTACACACACACACACACACACACACACACACACACACACACAAACCTGACGATGCATCAGACGCTCTGGGTTCGTCCTCTGGTCACATAATTTGTTCTGGTCTCGCATACAAATCAGAATAACAGGCACTTTGTCCAGCATCATGGCCTGGCAGCGCCCTCATTGTTGCTGCTTTTGTGTGCATCTCAGGTGTCTTGGTAGGGCAGGTGAAAGCACCCGGGGCTGTCGTCGTCAGGTGACCAGAAGGAGGACGGCCTCTTGTGGTGGAGTTCTCGGCGAACGCAGCGAGGACACGGCTGAGCTTTCTGTCGACACTCTGCGTGGAACACAGCGCCACAGCCGTCACACCTGCGAACACACAGATGAACACACGGGTCACTCAACTCGCGTTAATTTAAAGATTCTGCAAAATACATTTTATGATATTGTGGAATAAATGAAAAGTTGTGCCACCGAACATTGTTAAAAATGTAAAATACAGCATCTAAATCTATCTTTTAAATATTAAACACTCACCCTTTGCAGTGTTCATTTGACAAATTTTTTTTTTTTTTAAAGTATGACAAAATGTACTGCATTTTTTCATCAATAAAAACAATGATAGACAGATAAATGAATAAATTAAGTCATTACTGTTTTAATGCAAAGTTAATGACCCATCTGCTTCCAACAAACTGAAATTACCCATTAAAGGATAACTTGGGTATTTTTCAACCTGGACCTTATATTTCCATGTTTTTGTGTCTAAGGCCTTGTTCAGACTTTAGGTCAAAGTTACCCAAATCAGCCACAAAAGGCCACAATTAACAATTTGTCTCTCTTTCTTCTTATCATGTGCTTACAAATTCCCTTTCGTCCACCTGAAATCTACCTAAAAATAAAACAGTAGCCGCTAACCTCTGTGGCCTCCATATTTACTTTCATACAACAGGGTGCTGTGTGTGACGACATATTATCAGACACTTATAATACCAATCTGAGCCTGTCAGTAAAACAAGGACTGTACTGGACGTATTTTGTCGGTGCTCAATTGCCTGCAGGGAGTATTTTGCAGCCCTGTTTCGCTCTGCTGACTGCAGCACGCTCGCTCAGTACTGGACAAATTTCAAAAAATGTTGTCCTAATTAGTCACAGACACAAAAACATGAAAAAATAGGGACCAGGTTGAAAAATACTTTTGTTTCCCTGTGGCTATTAACATCCAGTTATAGCTCATTTCCTGTGCCATCAGCAGGGAAATATTTATTTTGTCTGCCACTCAGAACTTTTATCTGCTATTTTTGAAATATATGTGCTAAATGAAGGAATAACATAATAATTATATAGCATAAATAATGTCATTGAATGTTCAATATATTTACACAAAAACATTACATGCATGTTTGCAGGCACAAAGGACCCATGTCTTTCAGTACATGACAATCACTGCACCTTACTTATCAATCAACAGCCAGATAGGTAATTCAAAGGTACCGACAGATGACAAGAAACACAAAGTTCCCCACAGTGTATTATACAGTCAGCCCTCATTACAAAACTCACAGTTCAACTACCAATGAATTCCATATCTCAACAAAAACCTCCTCGTTTGGATGCCAGCAAGCAAACATTATATACTCAGTTTCATTACAAAAGCTGGCCAATGAAAATAAAACCAAGTGATGTGTCTTGCATCTAATGGACTAGCTTAGTGATTCTCCAACACCGGAGTTACCTCCCGTAGTACGGCCAGCTAACCAGCTGTCACTCAGGACAGACTGGGCCTCTTCCAATGGTAAGTTTGGTTTGAAATGATAGATATTACCTGAGCTGGTGTGTGCTGGTGTGTGCTGGTGTGTGCTGGTGTGTGCTGGTGTGTGTGTGTGTGTGTGTGTGTGTGTGTGTGTGTGTGTGTGTGTGTGTGTGTGTGTGTTACATTTGACACAACCGATCACCACAAAACACTAACATCCCTGTCTGCCAAAGTGGCCTGACAGTTTTACCCACCACTGCCGACAAAATACCCGCATTCTGCGGCCGCTAATTTCAGATCCTGACCATCAGTGTCTGAGTAACTCAGTCAAGCTCAACAGCTCAGTTCCAGTAAGTACAGCAGATACAGCTGTTATCAGTTAACACTTGACAATTCCTTCACAAGTCATAAAGAGCAACTCAACAAGGAAGGTGTGTATGTGTGTGAGTGATAGTACAGACTGTTTCTCTCCACAGCCCAGAGTCTTCTAGGAATCAGTCCTGATCAGCTCTTATCTCTCTGCTGTCTGTCATTCCTCAGTGACAAGGCTCTGGACTGTGTTAACTGTCCATGTTGGAATAACCGTCTCTCTCTCTCTCTCTCTCTCTCTCTCTCACTCTCACCAACCGGTGCCACTAACAAGCAGCAGGCTCAACTTGCTCAGGTACACATATCATGTCTTTGCTTTGTGTCTGTTTTTGTGTGTGCAGATTTGAACATTTCTGCCTCCAATCACAATGGAGGTGAGTTTAGTTTATGCTGCTCACGGCATTGAAACATGACATTAAAAAAAGTTCAACATCTCTTTCCAGACTCACTGTCATCTATTTTTTTGCGACTACGCCTATGATAGACACTTATGAAAACTGTTCACATGTTCTGTGGAATATTCAGAGTAGCCAGAATATTGTTTCTGCAACAAGATGTTGCTGTTGAATATTTTAAAATGTTATGTTTCAATGCTGTGAGCTCCACAAATTAAATTTCATTCACCCCTATTTTATTGGGTTTGACGCAGAATATATCTATTAAAACCTTGGAAAAATCTAATCAAAACTCTGTACATGGATGGGTGCCACAGAGGAAGTTGATAAATAATCTATTTTTTATAATTTGGATGAAGTCTGTAACGACCAGCATTTCTTCACTCTCGGGATCTCAAACTGGTCCTCCCAAAGAGTACATGACAAAAGTAAGCATCCAAGTTTCAAGCACGTAACCACAAAAACATATACTCAATCTGAGTGCCTGGAACAAACATTTTAGTTACTATCATTATTACACTATTCCTGATCTTCAGTATCAGTTTATGTCCTCTCACCCCTGTTTCCCTTTGGATCTGTGCATTCAGAAAAAGAAATGCAAGGTTCTTGATGCAACTCATTGTCTTCTGAAGAACCTCCTGCAGAAAAGGACTTCTCAAGGAAAACCGAACAGGAAGCAAGGGCAACAGAAAGACACAAGCTGATACGGATTCAATCTTGGCAGCACAAAGTTAGACAAAGGAAAGTCTACTGTTTAAACTTGATCAAAAAAAAAAATCAGCTTATCCCACTGTTTTGAGGTCCACTTCGTTTTGACACAAGGAGACATTTTAAAAAGAACAGGAGTTCCTGGAAAGTTTTGAGATTAAAGTCCAAACTATCACTCAAACACACATTACTTTGCCAGCTAGCTACAGCTGAAATTTGTACTCTCCATACATTGACTACAAATGTACAGAAAGTTCAGTCTGTTCAATCTGCATCTTTAAAAGGTGAATGCTTTTAGGTAGAACCTGTTTGGACGTCTTTATCGTGAGTGTGTGATGTTTATTTGACAATACCTGACTTTTTACCGGGAACTATCATTGCAGTGTTCAGATCTTTTTCCACTGAATCAAGTGTTTCCAGATAAAAAAAAATCTAAACCAACCATATCTGTAACTGATGAAGTAAATGTTGAAATTCATAGAGATCATCTTGAGGGTTTGTACCTCTTTGTGGCGCTCTCCTGAAAGGGGTAGATGACCTGCCCGTTTTGGCAGAGCTCACAGATGAAGCCTTTCTCTCGACACAAACTGCAGCTGAAAACATGGGAACTGGCAAACTTGATCACCTTGGACAAGAAGGGAGCCAGTTTTCCATCAATCACCTGGAGGATGGGGAGGGGATAAAAAGGGGAAGAGCAAGCAAGGGAGAAGAGAAAAAAAAGAGATGGTCAACAACAGCAAACATCAGACTTTGACATACGGCACCACCCTGGCTGTGAGCAACATCAGCACAATTTTATAATGTTGCTTAGCCTACATACTCTTCGTGTCTTGTTTGTCACTCGGTCGCAGTTTATTGTTTCCACCGGGTAACCAAAATGCTGCCACAAACTATTTAAAAGTAGTCGGGGTATCTTCTATGCTAATTTCACCCACACACTTCATCGCGTTTTAATAGATATCGTGGCATAAGATCTCATCATACCCCTATTAGTCAGTAGAATTAGATATAGTTAATTGCTACAAGCAATGTAATTAAAGGTAGTAAAGCCTGAGGGGGTCAAAAAGTCCAGTCCTAAAGATCAGAATGGACAATTGATGACATTCAGCAAAATAAAATGTATGTTTAATATAAATCTAAAAAGCAATTCATTAGAAGAGAGCCTGCCAATTGCCAAAGGGTAGCCAATGAAGGAATGTCCCACGTGGCATCTATGACCCAGATATGTAATACAGCAGCTATTTGCATGCCAAGGGAAAGATTTGGCATACAAGCAGTCAACACTCCCACTGGGAACATTGAACCGATGTGTTTTAATCTGATGTAATTTGTGTTGACACAGATTTGTTTGAGGCAAAGACATGTCTGTGCATCATGAAAATGTTTAAATGGTTAAATTCAATTCAATCTAGCTTTATTGGCATGGATGTAAAACCACAATATTGCCAAAGCTACAAATAAATTACAAAAAAACAATTTTCTACAGTTAACAATTAATATAAACTTATATAACTATAAAAAAAATAATAGGATATATAAAAAAAAACAGTATCAAATATGAGATTAAAAAAAAGGAACAATTACTAAAATAACAGACAATGAAAATAATAATTTCAAAACTTTTCAGAACAATTGTTATATTTATGAGTCTATTCTGAGGCCATTGGTTGTCCTCAGTTCATGGCATGAGAAGATATATTTTGCTGCAATTATTTGACATTTGGGCATTTCTCCCAGTAAATACGAGTTTCTGTGTGGTGAGGTTAGAACGTGCAGCTAAACCAATCTGAGGTTATTCTGAAACTGTAGGACTCTTCATGAAAGGAGAGGAGAGGTTCTGGGTCTATGTTCTGAGATCATTTAAAAAGTTTTTATACCATATTTAAAATAATGTAAACAAACAACTTTCTACAAGAAAATAGAATCCTCTCTGTCTTGGATGAAAGATAGGAGACAGGAGGAGAGGAAACTAAGAGAAGGAGGAAGACGGTAAATGAGGTGAACGCCTTTTAATGGCAACGCTTGGCAAGTTCCTTTAAGAACTGGGGGGGGGGGGGGGGGGGGGGGGGGTTGGCAGCGGGGGCCCAGAGTTGTATTGTATTGAATAGACAGTGGATGACTCACAGAGGAAAAACAGTTAGTGAAAAGAAAAGCTGTGTAGAATCTTTTTCAGAAATAAAAGCTCAATATAGTCGCAAAGCTTTGTCGTATCATGTTAATGATGCAGACAGAGCTATGAGCATAATGACAGAGTGCATGTAAGACAGAGAGGGAGGAAAACAGGGTATAAAGTAAGAGAAAGAGTGGTAGAGATACAATATACAAGAGAGATCTTGAGAGAGAGTGAGAGCCTGTATTCAGATACAAGTGGTTCCACCTGGCAGAGCTCTGGACCTCCCAATTATAACCTCCTTCATGCTGTTTGTTACACAACGAGGACGAGAGGAGAAGAGGAGGACATGATGTGGAGAGGTGGAGGAAGAAACCACACAGAGAGGAAACAGCACACTGAGGTATACTGATCCTGTTTACAGTAAATCACACACCATGGCCAAAGTCTATTAGCCTTTACACTGAGATTAATGGCCTACACTGAAGGCTTTTGCCGTAACAACCCCCATACTGTGCCCTTATGTGCAATCTATGATATGAGACAGATATTTTAAACCAATATCTCAAGAAAAAAAACAGAATCTATTCCAGTCAGTGTCTGACAGGACTCAACGTTTACAGGAAAACAGATCAGGGCTGCAGCCCCGGTATCTAACATCCTAATATTAGTCTGGATCTCTAAATTTTATTTGTTCAGTGATGCAAATAGGTAATGCGTTATGGTGTCAATGATGGCTGTGGGTGACGATGGAGCAGTGGATAAGACACATGCCTTTGGTATGGGAGACACCACAGCAAAACATTCACTAATGCGTCCCTGAGCAAGACACTTAACCCCTACTTATTCCAGAGGCGTGGCCCTTTGACATATATAGCACTTGTATGTTGCTTTAGATAAATGCGTCAGCTGAATGAGTAAATGTTTCCATGGTTGGAGAAACAGAGCATTGTAGGTTGGATAAAGAATGAAGATGTCGTCTTCCTTAATAGGTAGTTACTTAACACAGCTACATCCATGAAGGAAAGTAACAGAAAAATGGCTACAAACAGACAAAAGCTAGAGATAAGACTGATAAACAGGTTGTTATAAGTCAACTTACAGAAATAACAACTTAACTTTTGGGTGACAATGGCGCAGTGGATTACACACATGCCTTTGGTGTGTTTGATGTAAAAAGGACATTTGTAATTTCAAGGGAAGGTAAGTGCTGCAACTATTTCTTGATGAATAGTTTATCAACCCCTACAGCTCTTCAAGACATCATGTGTACAGATTAAAGAAATGCGAAATAACTTTGGAGCCCGCTCGCTCTTTCCCTCTGTTTTCAGTTTTTATGCTAAGCGAGGCTAACCCATCTCCTGACTCCCTCTGCTCATTTAAAAAGGTACCCAATGGTGTTTTTGACCTCTAGAAGTGCTATGAAGGAGTTTTGTTTGTCTCATGCACACAGGTGACATGATGACACCTTCCTGCAAATGGTTTCACTCTATTCCACTGATCAACCGGTGGTGGTAATGTGCCAAGAAACAAAGAAATGCACCAACAAAGGTAGGAAAGAAGAAGAAGACTACAGGCTTTTCAACAAAATCTGCTTTGCAAATGTTTTGTTTAAAGAAAGGAAATGCATTCAACGTGTTTGTTAGAGTTCAATACACACAATGAGTTCTGGTAACACAAAATGTAAACCTAAAACTCCAGAAGGCACATTTCAATTGACATATTTCTTCTATCATGAAAAACATTAAAATAACTGCCCCTATTAAGCCAAGTCAAGCTAAGCCAAGCTAAGCTTCCTTTGACTAGAAATGACAGCAGGATGGATACATCACAAGCTACTAATTGTTTGGGGCAAAACAAAATAGGATAATAAAAACAAACAAAACAGAAATATGTTTGTTTTGGGGCATCTGCTGCTTTCCACAGATATATCAATATCTTCTTCGGCTTGAAAAAGCAAATACATTTAGTCCATTTAGTTGGGGGTCTGTACCAAACATGTTTTCTTACTTTTGGAGAACAAAATTTGTAGGTCAGGGCATCTCTACTTCACTATAATGCTGTCTTGTCACACATTTTACATTTTTTTTTTAAATTGCAGCTTCTGCAAGTTAGATATTGCACTTGGCCATATTGTGATTTCACACTTATTTCAATTTATTATGCATTATCATTACTCACTGCTAATAGGGGTAGGTCTGATAACAACCTACTTTTTTGTGCATAAGGAGACTTCTTTCTTAATTTTTGAAGTTGCTCTTTTGCTGCTGTGTGATCAGATTTGAATTTTATTCAAAAATTAAAGGAAAGGCTTATAACATGTTTGTAAGGGCTTAAGTATACAGAGAATGTGTTACAATAAAACAGCACAGTTTATCCCTAAGTGTCTCTAATTTAATGTTCTTCTGCATATGAGGGAGAAAAAGCTCAGCCCAGTACAGATACTGAGTAAATAAATGTTTCAGACTGACAGATACTGAGCGTGACAGACAAAGTACCCCTCTGCCCAGCACAGCCCATACCAAACCTAAGCAGCCCTGCTCAGTCCGGTCCAGCCAAGTCCACATGACGAATGGCTCTCTTGATGGAGGCTGACAGGCTCAGTAATTAAGGCCCTCTATAATTGGACTGGGCTGAATCAAACAACTGGCAGCACAGCTCTGGTGGCTGACTGGTACTCTGGAGGGACGTTGGGAAAGAAGGAGGGAGGCATAGAAAGATGGATGGATGGAGAGTGACAGAAGTAAATGGACAGGCAAAAAGAGGGACAAAGCAATAGAAAGAAAAGTAATTATTTCGCACGTATGAAGCCTTGAAATGAAAACTTACATTTTAAAACGCTGAATTTTACTTTATTGCTCTGAATGTACTGATAGGGATATTTCCACATTTACTTCTCAAATTTACAGATCTTTTCCTCCATTTTCTTAAAATTCCCATATCCCTCTCCCTACTGCTCGCCATAAATATCCAGTGACCATTTTATTAGCTACACCAAAGTTGCCCTGGCCAGCAGGGTCACTCTGGAACAATCATCCAGACAGGAACGTCCCACTTCAACCCTTTTAATTTGTACACTCGCCCAACCAGAACAACAATGAAGCCAAGTACTGATGGCTGTCCGGAGTGTCTGGGCCTACCAGGAGGCCGCTGGCAGATCTCTCCGTGCTCTGATGGGTGTTCAGGATCAACTGGGTCACTAGCAAGATAAATTAGAGGGATTTTGTGATGATTAACCAGATGAAAAAAGAAAATAAGAATCAAATGTATTTTTGTCACACAAAATTGTATACATGTACATGTTTCTCTAACCTTTTTTTTGTTTTTTCCTGGATAGTTTTATCTCTTCACGTATCTGAAATTATTCAAATAAAACAATCTTTCAAGTCAGGTCCCAACTCAGGGACAAATGCAACATGTGATGAGGGATCATCCCGTAAAAAAGGTTAGGATCAAGCGCCTTATGCAGTCCACACTTAGTCGACAGCACAACAGTGTGTAACTGCCGATGTTCAACACATTAAAGACTTCAATATCTCTTTTTAAAAAGCCCTGCCGCATATGTTATCCCAGGAGAAAAAGACAGACTTGAGGTTAAAGAAAAAAAGTAAACCCTTATTTGCCAATTGGTTTATTGTGGTTACCTTCAACAGCAGACATAAATAACCAGCAAACACTGGGCAGATTGTGTACTTTTGAGACAAGTGCTCTGAAGTTTGCATTCTCCTTTTTCCACATCTTCATGTCTCCTTTTCAATCATTCATTCATTAAATCTGACTCAATCATCAGACTCTCCAAACCAAATACAGAGAACAGGGGGATGACTGAATGTTGTTATTTCTTTGTGTGTGAAAACTTTGTCTCAAAAACCGGCATCATTGTTGTAAGCTGTCATCGGCTCCCTGAGTTTAGTTCCTGTGGTTCAATTGTTCCTGGAACCATTTGTTTAAAAATGGCTGATTTGGGTAGAACCCAGACTTAAAGTAATTGGCATTGTTAGAACTTCTAAAAACATTTTCCTATGTATAGTACAAAAACCTGAATGTCACCAACACAATACACCATGGAATTCAACTTTAAAAGGAGGTGCAAACAGCAGCGGTATCAGTACCAAGATTAAAAAACAATGTGGAATTTGCAAACAGTGCAAAACAGTGCTGGAAAAGAACTTTTAAGTCTGTTTATAACATATTCACAAGACCATATTCACTATGTGATTGTAGAACAGCCTATGGGACAAACCCTCTAGATTATTCCCCCCCCAACACACACACGTACACACTTCACCTCCTCTCCCTCCGTCCATCCTCTTAAACTCCGCCCCCTCCATTTCAACCTCTTTCTCTGCTCCACACAGTCTTTGTGCTCCAAAACCTCCTAATCCCCTAAAACTGCTGTTTAACAGACGTTCGCCTGCCCTCCTCTCTCTCTCTCTCACACACACACACACACACACACACACACACACAGCAGCTCCATTGAGGAACTAGAAAGCCAGCTGGGATTACATGGCTGGAAAGACCAGGGTGAGCTCTGTTTGGATAACACCCTCTCCTCTCTCTCTCACACACACACACACACACACACACACACGTATATTGGCTGACAGTGTGTGCATGGTGGAGTCTGTCTTATCGGGGGTTCCGCAAATTTTAGAGTAACCTACCAAATGACAAGATGTACGAAACAGAAGGATACATTTTTTTCTGCCGATGCCTTCCTTATAGAATAATAAACAATCTTTAAATATGTCTATCTATGACAAGCGATAAATGAAAAGCAAACATTTTCTGTAAAAATGTCCAATGCAAAAGTCAACTAAGTTGAATGAACATGATTTATGTAAGAAAATGTAAAAAACAAAAAAACAAGAGTTGGTGATGCTATCTTGCTGACCTGCATGGTTTCTTTTATTTCAATCAAATTCAACTTTGCTCGTTTTTTATTTGTTTCTCCCCCAATATTGTTAACCTTCAGCTTGTGATAGGGGGCATGACAGAAAAGGTTTGCGAACCGCTGCACTAATTGAAAGGGGTATTTTAAGGGTGACAGCTGGATTTATGGTTTATGGAAGGGGTTACCAGGAGTCCTGCCCAGGATGTGTGTGATATAGGTTTTGATTTATAGGTTGGCATCCGATTTCTCAAAATGAGTAAAATGGATATAAACGGATGTATAGTGTTAGTAATACTCCACACAGTAAGTGTGCCTTGTGTCATTAATTAATATGAGACTATTCCGTGCAGTCGCAGTACTTTAGTTGTTTCATTCACTGTGGCATTGAGCAGAAGGTTTGCAGTGGAAATGGTTTTGCTAGGTGTGTTACTAAAAACAAGAAGATAAATCAGCCTTTTCTCAACTTCTTTCACGTTGTTTTTACTCTCAATAATCTCAACCAGCATCAGAAACATGTCTGCAAAACAGTAGGTACGGTGTTGTAAACCCGTAACGCAAATATATAAATGAAGCTTAATCCTTTAACATGTTCAAGTGTTGAAAACTTACGTTCTTTTATCTTTAAACCTTAACATTGTAGTCAGTTTATAGCTCTATTGCTTCTTGATAATTCCTATTACTATTGTAATTGTTGCCCCATTTCCACGTGAGGATGACTGACATGTTGTCCTGTTTGACCTTATCTTATTACTCAGTAGTGTGCTTTTTGTGGGTAAAAAGTTCAACCCAAACTCAAAGCCATGAGCAGGACCTGGAAATCTTTGTGAGAACTTTTAACATTTACTTAAGAGGCCTCTGTGCTTCTGGTCAAGTGTGAGTGGAGAGGGATGCCTGGCATAGAGGGAATGCCAGGGTGTCACTGTGGGAAGCCTGCAAATAAACACACACACACACACACACACACACACACACACACACACACACACACACACTCTTTCTTACTACAAAACCCTAGAAACAATTCTTTAAAAACCGGCAGAGGAAAAGGGCAGAGTGTCCTTAGACAAACACATATGTTTTCTCCAAATGAACTGGTTCCTAATGGGTGGAGGTTATTTGTCAGGACGCGAATAGACTGGTGTGGTCCAGGGTTTAGCCAGGGGAGTTTAGCCTTCACTGACCTCTGAGTTGTAACAAAAAAAGCCATGTTGATTAAGAGCGTCATTTTATTCAGGAGGTGAATCAAAAGAAACAAGCTTGTTAATATGGAAAACCAATTAAGAGGCAGAGCGCTTGAGAATCTCCAAGAGAGGGAGGGGGGAGAGAGGGAGGAAGAGAGAGCTGTGCCAGACTCTGCCAAACACACCTATTGTTAAATTTAGTACTAAATCACCAGTTTGGGGTTTATGAGTAAATCATAGAGTTTAGCAGGGGGAAAAAAAGAGTGAAGAACACACACACACACACACACACACACACACACCACACATGTGTGCTGAGCGTGTGTGTGAGGCCAAGGGATGTCGGGAAGAATGGAGGGATGTCACGCTTTGTTTTTCTGCCTGTTGATTCTGAATGTGACCAATTAGTGAAGCGGAGAGACACAGAGTGTGGGAGTGGAGGAGGAGGAGGAGGAGGTCCAATCTCTTTCAGCCGTGAGAGTCTGTGGCCGAGCTTTGAGTCAGAGAGGGGTGAAGAAAAAAAATGGGGCAGGGTACAACTTAATGAACATAATGACAAACAAAAGAACTTTTCAGTCATTTGCGGTCGCTTTACTCTGACCCCCAACCTAGTTCCACGACTAGATACTGAACGGCTGAAAGGCCAGGATGTGTTTCCTTTTTTGTATAATCTGTGCTTTAAAAAAAAAAAGACTCTGCTTTCATATTAAAATTAACACATTTAAAGTCTTGCAAAGAAAATTCCTCTCGACTAAAATTAAACAGATGTGGGTGGTGTAACGGGTATTAACAGAGAGCATGCTGGTGGAGATGTGACAGTTTGCAATTTGATTCAAGAAAAATCGGCTCATTAAATAAAATGAGAATTAGAAAATAATAATAGACAAGGAAGAGTTAAAGGTTTCCACAACGACGCCAGATATAAATTCTTTCCACTGAGACCATTGTTTTCTTGGATCAGGATACTTGAAAGCGCTAACCCTGTTCTAAATAGGACTATTAGAGGGTATTACCCTTTCTTATCACTGTTATGACATGGACACTCGCCAAAGAAACAAAGGAGAGGTTGTGTTTACTTAAAGGATAAGGCGAGCATTATTCTATGTTTTTCTGAACAAATCCAATAAAAAGACCAACTCCAACGTGTCAGTTTGTCTCTCAATATTTTCTTCTCTATTCTGTCTGTGGCTTTCAGCTCCAAGACTATTGGTTCATACTGAAGAACTAAAGTTTTAAAAACAGAAAATAAAGTTTTATTTTTGAAAAAGGCTTAATAATTTACTAAACAATTGGGTATTGTAGTTTCTTCAGCAACTGTTACATCACATTTGTTGGGAACTATTTTCAGCAGTGGATTAATACACATTTGGTGCTCTAGCTAGTGTAGATAGCTATAAATGTAGGCAAGTGGGCATAGCCAAGATGTCTTTATTAGCCTTCTAAAACAGCAAGATAAACTCCCCCAGTGTTATTGAGAAATTAAGTTTAAACTATGTTTATGTAATTAAACTGTCACTTACAGGGATTACCACTATGCTTAAGATGTCCAGATCTGACACAGTTTGTATTTGAATTCATTTCAGGATAACCCCTTGAGATGTATCATCTCATTTTCAAGGGGGTCCTGCAGCATATATGTATATACAGACACAAAAGTTAACCACACAGCACATATACAAAAAAATAAACACAATATAAAACAGGCATATATACAAAACAATAACTCGCTCACTTGCCCTCACCTTATACTGAAATGCTCTCCTACCAGCTAGAGAGAATAACCTTGGTACCGTAAAAAATGTTGGACATTGGAGGTCTAAGTGAGTATGTCGAGCAATAAGGTATTAAGTGCTGTTTAAGGTATGCAGGACAATTGGAATAAACACATTTAAAGATAAACAGAATCCAGTGGTAATCCCTTTGTGGTTTAGGTTGCAACCAGTTTTGTGAGTCATACATAAGACAATGATGAGTTTTAAATGGACAGTTCAATATAAATCTGCAAAGGGAATTGAATACAACATTAAGGGGTCTGAGATTGGACTCAAAGGTATTAGTATAAACTCTGTCTGCATAATCAATGATTGGTATTACTAGTTGAGAAAAAAAAATTCTGACTTGAGTTGAAAAACAATTGATTGATCTGTACAGAGTGTTAAGACATCCATATACAGTACCTTCCTAATGATATTCAGGCATGTGATTGGCAAAGGGCAAAAAAGCAGGAAAATATACTGAGACCACCCGACACCCCGATTAAACTGGCGGTGGCTCTAACATGGAAGGTAAAGCAGGACCCATGACAATAACTTATTTAATGGATGTGTTGCAGTGGGAATCAAAGACAAGGGTCTAATCCACTGCACCATCGCAACCTCTCTATAATACTTACTATTTTGTATTCAGTTTTACCAAACTTCAACAGCTAAATGTGCAACATGAAACATGAAATAATTGAGTCTATAACTAAATAATGTAACTACTAACTTTCAAATTAGTTCAGTTGAAGTTAATACATGATTTTTAATGAATAAGAGACAGCAGCAAAGGTTGTTGCCTACTTAAGACCTGGTGGCCTGACTGTTAAAGAAACACTTACATTCTTCAGGAAACTCAAACAGCTGATCAGTCTCTATCTGTTGATAAACTGTAGGAAAAAGTTTGACATTTCAACTCTGGCAGCAGGCGGACGTGTACGTGAGACGAGAACAACTGCGACAGTTTAACGGGATCACGCCAGTCACACAGAAGCCGTTGCCAAGGTTACCTCGCGGAGCGCTTGTTTGCCTGTCTGTTGATGAGGAGCGCGGAGTGACCCATGTGAAAAGGCCTTATATAGCCTAAACCCTGTCACAACCATTCACAAGAAAAACCTTTAACACGACTTAAAAAGCAACCACTCACACAGCAAAGTGTATAGGCTACACAAGTGATCAATAGACAACAAAGTCAAAGTAAACATTAGACATCTAACAAGCTCAAAACATTCCCAATTTATCTGATCCTTATTGTCAACTCAGTGTTGGGCAAGTTACTCAGAAATAATATAACCTACTAGTTACTTAGCATAGGCTATAGACCTACTCCTTAAAAAGTAATATAAGCTACTCTACTTAGGCCTATTATAACGCCACTCTCTCCCGATGAGTCCAAGCATCACTGGCAGCAGCGGCAGGAGTTTCTCTCTGAGTTTCACGATGCTGTGTTGCTTTAGCTGATGCTTCAATTAGCCTAAGTATAAAAGTAGAATTGTTCGCGGTTGAAAACGTTTTGCTGGTCGCACAAAGTTTACAACGGAAGACAATGTTCTCAGCATCTTAGACTGTGACACAGTAATGGCAATATCGTTACTTACAGCTGTCGAAAATACCTCTCTCTCCCTGTTCTCCAGTTGTCCTTTAGCTTCTTTGCTAACAGCTGACTTTAACAACATGTGGTCCGGTCCCGCTGAGCTGCAGCGCGGTCGCGCATTCACGTCAGGGATGGTGCGTTCAGTAGCGCAGCGTTACTTGGATTAGTAACTGTAATAAAACAACTGTTTTGGAAATAGTAATCCGTTACATTAGCCTTTACTGGGAAAAGTAATTTTGCAGTAGGCCTATTACTGCCCAACACGTTACATACCACTGATGCGCAAGAGCTCCTGTGGTACACACTGCGCAGGTGTGGAATTGGCAGCTGAGCGTAAACGAACATCCTTGATACTTAGAAAGGAAGAAAACTTTACACACGTCAACCTAGATCCTTTCCATTTCACTCGGCCAGGATCCTGAAAGCAGCACCAATTAAATGACCATTAGGGTTAGACATAATTTGTAAATTTTAAGAGAGCAGTTGAAGTAGAAAAATTGGATCTAAAGCCAGACTGATGTGGAGATAAAATGTTATAATTATTAATGTACTCAGTTGATTAAAAATTAATTTCTCAATTATTTTAGCAACTGCACAAATGATAGAAATTGGCCGATAATTATTCACATTCGATTGGTCTCCACCTTTGAAAAGAGGTGCAGCTTTCCAAATTTGTGGCAGTACAGGTAGTTAATGATAGATTAAATAGATCTGCAAGAGGAAACATGTGAGCTGCAATTTAAATAAAATTTGCCTCCAGATCATCTGGTCATGCGCTGCACTTTAATTTAAGGTCATGTAATACATTAAAGACATCAGTAGGCATGATCTTTTTAAATGAAAAAGAACCAACAGACAGGGAAGAATTAGAAGACCATGCCAAACCATCAGAGCAAACAGATTTTGAACTACCTAAAGACGAAAAATGATGATTAAAAGCATGAGCTTTATGCAAAGGATCACATAAAATGTCATTATCCTTGCAAATTTGTTTCACAGAAGTTTTTTTATTTTTGTTAAGAATGTTATTTAAGTGATTCCAGAAGTGCCTAGGGTTGTTGAAATCACGAGAGAAACGGTCTCTATAGTAATTAGATTTGGCATTCCTAGTTTTACATTTATTCCTTAACTGTCTATATATTGTCCCATCAGATTCATCTTTTGAGAAGCGATACTTAACCCAAGCTTTATCCCTTTGTTTAATTAGTTGAAGTAATTGAGGGGTTATCCATGGTAAAAGCCTACCTTTGACTTTAATCGTTCTCACAGGAGCATGTTTATCAATTACGGTTTTCAGTGTGGAAGAAGTTCCTTGCCTCTTCCACAAGTGGAATTAGTTGAAGCCCATCCCATCTAATATCTAATACGTAGATCACGTATGTAATAATCAACATTAATATTTTTACATTGCCTTATTTCCCGCGACCCTGTACGCAGGATAAGCAGTTGACGATGGATGGACATTGACTTATTGAGATGTATTTGTAGGGGGAACTCTGTATTTTAATTTTCTATTTCTTAGTGACCAATTATAGAATGGTCACTAAAGCAGTCTGATAAAACACCCGATTTGACAGTCCTATCCAGATTGGAAACAAGGATCCAGTCAAGCAAGGTAGAAGAAAGGCCATCAACTCTCGTAGGTTCTTTAATTAACTGAGTAAGGCTTACACTGCCTAAAAGATTTCTATCACCTGAGGAAGACTGATCCAACCAGTTATTATTAAAGTCACCGAGTATGATCAGTTCATTGTGTCTGTCAAGAGAATTAATAGTAGCCAAGATACCATTTAACGAATCAATGGGAGCAGAGGGAGGTCTATAAATATTTCCGATAGTAAGCCGTTTGTTTTCATAAAAGATGATATTAGTAAAAAGACACTCAAAGTTAGTAGGCGCAACATTAGGAGAGACACACACTCAGAGACCAGATTTGTATCAACATAAGCAGCCACACCTCCTCCTCTTGATGTCCCATCAGCTCTATATAAAACATAATTATCAATTCCCACCTCATCATAAGTGATTTTGTTATGAAGCCAAGATTCAGAAATGGTGATTTTATTAGGTTTATGTAAAGCTGTCCATACCCTGACAAGATCGATTTTAGTAGCAAGGCTCCTGTTGAGATGAATGACTTTTAATCCTTTAATTGAATCAATAACTCACATATAAGTAGGCATATAACAGATAATAAGGTATAAGGAGCAGGTGGCGATAACAACATTGTTAACAAAATATTAAAAATTTTAGTGTCACAAATGCACTGAATGTTTTCCACAACACCAGACATGTTTCATTTTTTAAGATGTGGACAGCAATTTGGAGATCTGGACCTAAGCTACTCCCAGCATACATTGAAATTGAACCTTACTTAAATCTTTTGTTGTAAATTAAACTTTAAAACTTAATCTAAACTAGTCCTTATCATAAAAAACAGGCACTTTGAAGAAGTGAGCATCAGACTGGTCTAAGGACTAAGAATGATTAATGCATTTGTTTCAGTTTTAGTTAATGTTTCAGACATGTGAACGGCATCAAAATAACTATATACATACAAGTGTGTGTGCGCACACACACACACGTACCTGCTGCAGGTCAGCCATGGAGTATAGGTGGATGTGCTGTAGCAGGTATTCCCTGGGGAAGATCCTGTAAAAAGACACACGGGTTTAAATGCATCATTCTCTGTGAAGCAGGTCAGCACATCTTCCTGTCAAAAACTCTGTCAAAAATAATAACCACAATCTCCAGCGTGCTCAAGGTAGAATGTATTATATTTTTATTGTCATTGTTTCCACATGCAATACACAGAATAAAGAGGAACTAAACTATAATACTTCAGTCTTAAAATGTACATATTAAAGAATAAGATAAGCTTTATTGTCCCACCAAGGCAAAACATTTCTATTTGAAAAGAGTACATACAAGTACAATTTCACATACAGTATAAGGATGTGCATTGTTTTCATTATGTAGAATGAACTGTATGGTATTTTGATTGGACACATTCTTCACAAAAAACACAGACCACTTTTAAACACTGTTTAGGGAGCCTGGGATGGCCACTAGGAACATAAACGGCATCCTGCTTTTAATGTTGTGACTAAACTGATGTAAAGTTAATTAACTTCAGGAAGCTAATGAAGGTCATTAGCTAGCTGATCTAGGTGACTGACTGTCTCTGTAAATCTGATTACAGGATATATACTGTACACATTGTAAAACCGCTTGAGGCAATTTTGTGATATTGGTCTATATAAATAAAACTGACTTGACTAAAGCACAAAGTGAAGGCAAGCTCAAGCTTAAATTTGCAGTCGATTTTGAACCTGACCACATACTGTACTGTAAATATGAGCAGTACACTGATGTAATGTTTAACCACTGTCCTTTCAGCCTATGGTGCTAAACAAAGTAATACTATTAATCTAGAGTCAATAGCTTTATATTGTCTAACATTAAGTGGAAACACAGGAGAGCTCTGGTGAGTGTGTGTGTGATGATTGTTCCATGTTTTTATATCTCGGTGGGGATTTAATCTGAATCCACATTAACTGATGCAACGTCACCGTGGGGAGCTCAATTTTTAGGGTTAAGGTTAAGGTAAGGGGCTAGGAAATGCATTATGTCAATGAGATGTCCCAATGAGGATAGAGGAACAAACGTGTGTGTGTGTGTGTGTGTGTGTGTGTGTGTGTGTGTGTGTGTGTGTGTTATGAGGCCTCCTCTCAGACTACTATGATGGATGGCACCATGTTAAATCCTGTCTAAGCTGTGATGAGTGTCACCAAAACACAAGTATGTGTGAGTGTATTCAAATGTGTGTGCGCATGTAATCTAGACACCTCATGCTGATAGGCACCACTGATAAACTACTCTGTTTGGTACGTTACCAATGGTTACCACATCAGCATTCATAAGACTACACACACACACACTAATCAAATATGCACTGGCTCCTTGTTAATTGTGTAGACATGTCCAGATGAACACATCCTTAAAGTGTGTGTTGTTGTTGTTAAAAGTAGTTGAGAACCAACACATTTTAGGATTAGATTACAAACAGAAGATACAGATCCATGCATGACAATATTTGTACAAGACCTGATAGTATTTAATTCCATATTTCATTTCACCATCCTCAGTGCTCTATCCAGTCCAGCAGACACACCTATCATTAATTAAAATCCTGTCATCACTTAGTGATTGTGATCGTGTACAGAAGGAGCGTCTGACCTGAATAAGTGTGTGTGAACCAGCAGGTGTAGGAAGTCCTGCAAATATTTGTGTGTTTGTGTGTGCATACATGTGTGCAGGGAGTGGATAAACTAAACATATTACAATCTAATGCAAACCAAAACCAAATCTTTGTCAAACTTACACCTCTCAACTTGTGTTGACAGTGTCAAAGAGGTCGATGCTGTAAATTTGTGGAGTTAATGTTGTAATGATTTGTCAACCCTTATTTATACACATGCGGCGGACAAGGACCAAATCTCTGACCAGGAAAGACTAAGAGCTAAGCATTTGCAACTGCTCTTACCACTACATGTATTTCTACTAGTACCTACTAACTCCTACAGCTGCAACTTGTTATTCCACTACCCCAGCCATCTAGTACAACTTCACATTCACCTAATAAACACACCTTAAATACCAGGAATCACTTTGTAAACATCCTTGCAAAGACTATATGGACCTATAAACACCACAGAAACCAATGTGTACAGCACACACCCTGATTGACCCTAACAACCACAATTACAGGCTTTGGCCAATTGTCAATTCAATTGAGAATTGACAATGTATTGAATCAATCGGCAATGACTGTCGAGCTGCCCATTAAAGTTTAGTTCCAGAAAAACACTGCCATGATTAATTCTAGGGTGTGTAAATATCCATATGCAAATAATCCATTATTTGTTTCTTGAATGGGTTTTATTTTAATTAATTCTGTCTGTAGCAAGCCATGCATTTACATTTCAATGCATCTTCCAACAAGCAGCGCTATAGCTGCACAATTTACCAGATCAGGCAGAACAGATTATGCTAAGACTAGAGGTGTGACAATAAATCGATACGGCAATATATCATTGTACATTTTTCCATGATACTGTATTGATATTCCAGCCCATCATCGATACATAATATTAATTTAAACAATAGCGCTTCAACGGTTAGCTCAATGCTAACATATAATGGGAACCTCCATAACCGTGCTAACTTCTCTGTCTTGATCTACTACTCTACTGCTTCTGCACTCCACACAGACCAGCTACAGCAACCCCAAAGGGTCAAAACTCAAACCCAATATTCCCAGTGGCCTAAAAATACAGCTATCAGTAGGAAGAGAAAGGGCAGCACAATGATGTATCACTGAACAGTTATTAATATAATGTGATGTACAGATTAGACTTAGGTGGTACACAGCAATTTGTATTTGCAGTAAAAATTCAGTGAATTTGCATTTTATTTGCCTTTTCTAAACAAATGTTCTGACAATACTTTTTTATAGTTGCTCTGTAGTTTTATTTACAGACTGCGCAGAATTATGCTGTTTTCTAACAGTTTGGAATTGCAGCAAATAAATAGTAAACTTTTTCAAGGGCATTTTGTATTAATAGTTAGACAGATATCGTGATGTATCACTTTAGGATTGTCAAGTGATATATTATATTATCGCAGAATTACTGTATCGTGATATTATCGTTATCGTGAGCCATGTTTCGTATATCGTATCGTGAGGTACCCTGCGATTCCCACCCCTAGCTAAGACAAAGCTCAGAAGTGCAATAAAAGCTTGTCTCCCTCCCAAGTAGCAACTTCCGGGTCTGAAAAGTGAAACCAACTTGGAAATGCCTTTCACTTGCATTCTTTCAAATGGCTGGCAGGAGGCGACTCCACTGTTTGCTAAAAGAAGTGAGATTGCATTGGAGTCTATGACAAAATGACCCTTTATTACTTCAGTAAACACTTTCCCAATGACTTTCTGGCCTCAGTCACTAGTTTCTTTTTCTTCAATATAGCATGATGTTCATTTTGTAAATTATGATCCCATTTAGAGGAAAATAGACAATAATGCAGGGTATGCTTTAGGGCATAGCTAGCTTGTGACTGTCAAGTTTCTATCACAGCAACCTGTCAATTACAATAGAGGCGAATTGTATCCACTGCACTGTGCACATTTAACTAGCTCTGAACTTGGTTTTGGGTGCTGTCAGTGTTTTTGTCTAAGAACTTTGATCCTTTCACAGAGTGTTTTTAGTTCATGAAAGTTAATTGTAGCGTTATCGGTCGCATAAAAATGTCTTGTTCAGAATTTGTTTGTACAAAAAGACACTCTAAGGAGTCTTGCTGTCCATTGTTTCCATTAAGTATGTTTTGTTTTAAGCTTGTTTTTTGCCAGCCAAAATTAGCATCCCAATTTATATAACTGTTAACATGAGCTACAGATACACCTTGCTAACCAAGCTAGCTAGGTAGCTCCACCCTCACATCCAAATATGGTCACTTCTGGTTCCACAAAACCAATGAGGCGACAGCCAAAATGCCAAACTCAAGACTTCAAAACGCTAGTCCATAAACCAATAGGTGACGTTGATTACACCCACTTCTTTTCCGTGTTGTTCTTGTATGCTAATAACAACATACACGTGTAGCAAGTGTGTGGTTGGGTACAAGTGAGAGAGAGCAAATAGCAAGAGGAAAAGGCTACCAGTAAGTTGTCAATCTGTAAATGTACAGCGTAGGTTATAGTGGGTCAGTTACAGCAAGAAAGGTCTCGTCTCTTGTTTCCCAACTGCTACAAAAGTAAATGGGTTTGGCCCTGAAGCCTCTTATAACAACCCCACCTACATTTTAAGAGTACTGTCCGTGTACGTACCATTTGAATGAAATTCTTGAGCTTTTACTAAGAAATGAACATCCGGACACAATTACCTGAGAGGTTTATTTACGGAGATCAATTCACACCTCGACTGAACCTTGACAACAAAATTAAAAAATAACAGTGTATACCCTGCATGAGGGTGCATGTTAAGCAGGTCAAAGATGCCTTTGCAACATGCTGTAACCCTCTGACAGTGAGAACTGCTGCACAGGGCCAAAAATAAAGTGCTCTCTAACTTGTGCTTCATGTGGTTGTGATCACTCAATTGTATATCCGTGGCTCTGTGCTTGTATGCAACAGACATCTCTCTTCAGATCCCTCCCTGAAGTAGACTGATGAAGAGGGGAAGGTTTTAGCGCCATGGCCCTCATCAATCCTGCAGTGTTTGGAAGTGGCGGGGCACTAGCTAATGGGACAGAAGTAAACACAGAACGCCATGATGCTGCTCGTCTCTGTGCTGCAACAGGGTATGACTAATTTGGATTCTTTAAGGCTGATAAATTTGGTTTGAAGCTACTTTGCAAGCCCGAGGTGAAAAACATTTAAATAATGGGAGACTAAAAGTCTTTATGAAGATCAAAAATAACGACATATTTCACAGTTTAAGCATCTTATGTTGATATTCATGGACAACCGCTGTGTTTAATTCTGTTCATTTTCCAAACTTTTATTTTCTATAAATATAAAACCATGGCTCATGTCCAAATCAGCAGTACACTTCTACATTTACCTTTATCATTCATTGCCAGTTCACTTTAAGACTGTGTAGCATTTTTGACACCTTCTGCTGTCAACTGTTTAATAGTTGACACCATGGTGAGTGACAGGAAACATGGGGAGAGTTAGAGGGGACTGACAGATTTTATGATACGTGGCCTGAATCATACTATACACACACACACACACACACACACACACACACACACACACACACACACACTTGCCTTGTTCTGCTTACTGCATCACAAACAATTTGTATTTTTTGCTGTTACCAGGCTAATGCTACATGGCCAAGGTCTGACATCTGTGGCCTTTGACACTTTGTCTTGTTATTAATGTACATTCTGCTTCTGTCAAATTAGTAAAATCATAACATCTTCACTTGTCATAACTTTGAAGTATATTAATACACACAAATTACAAATGCTAAAAAATGTATGATGCAATTTAAAGAAGAATAAAATATAGGCCTGATAGCAAATGTTTTCTTATTTAGCTCACAATTAAAAGTCAAATATAACATTTTGGTTTTCCAGTGACTCGCATTTACTGAAATTAAAGATTTGTGCTGCTGAGGTGGATGATTCGCCCTTAGACATGGCAGTTGGATTAGAGTGTATTAGTGACCTGGACAAGGAGCATCCATCAGCTCACAGACAAGGCTTTCAGTGTGGGACCCCACTCAGATAAACAGTCACCCTCTATCCCCCCAACCTTCACACACATGAACATATATACAGCCACACATCCTTTATGTGTATGCAACATATATACACACACACACAAGAATGCATGCAGATAAAAGTTAAGGCAATATACATGCATGCACTCAGACATACTCATGTAAACACACACATATGAGAGGAGATGTTAAAAGTCTGTGTCTGGTCACCAATAGTGGAATATAACACATGTTTTAGTGCACCTGTCAGTGTAACTCTGCTAATGTTAAAAATAAATTAGATGTGCTCCATACCTCTGTTTACCATCGGAGGAGCCACAAACACCTATTATTTTGCCTGTTAACGTCATTTCAACCAAAATTTTGTTTACTCCTGCTTTTACCTAACCATGCAAATAGTTTTGTTATGCTTCTGTTTGTATGATTTGAGAGAACTGACCCTTTAAACTTGCAGTTGTACAGGACCAAACTCTTGCCGACTGGTCATAAGAGAGCACTACATAACTGCAATTGATACCGCAAATGTCCTTCAATGACACAAAAGAGGATTATTAATCCAGTAATTTTGTCTAATTATAATAAAATCTCCAGTGTTCAGCTGCAGAATAGCTTTTAAGTAGTAAAGATGCAACCATGCCACACTCAGTATTTATTAGATTTTACTGATGACATTTAAGGCTGTGTACAGGTGAATAAATTTCACAATGTATGTGTAAAATGCCTTAATATTGCCCAAACATGTGCTTCCTATTTGTTATACTGGATATATACAGCACATAAAGTGTATGTATCACTATGGGTGTTTAACCTTACATAACCTTTAACCATACCTGGTGGTCAGAATCATTCAAGGGGTTGCTGTAAAAATGTTTTTGTTTTTTTCAAACTTTATATTGTGAATTACTGGGAAATTGATGCTTTTGGACCGCTTAACATGAATCAAAAACTGTAAAACAAGGGAAAACAACTATTCACAATCCTTAGACATCTGTAATGTATGATGATGAGTAGATGTTGCTTCATTTTAAAAGGTCACAAGCCAAAGAAGGTTGGGAAACAGTGCTCTAAATTAAGAATCACTTTGCAAATTTCTTTTGGAAAGTGCAACAAAAAATACCCCAACATGACAGACATCGCCACCAACATACCTTCGTCTGAGGTCTTCAGCAACAGTTGCTCGGCAGCTGAACAGGTAGGCCCGCAGTGACTGGAGCTGCTGACGGAGACGCAGCACAATGCTGAGAGGCTCACAGTGCTCATACAGACAAGGGTTGAGCTGCTGGACGTCCAGCAGAGGCTCCTCATACACAAACTCAAGGAACTCCTTGGCCTGTTTGGACACCTTGAGGAACACATCAGAGTTTACATCAGGATCACTGCAACAACAGAGAGGCGGGATAATACCCACCAAGTTGTACGTTCCATGAAGGGATGATGCAGGGCTAAAACCTGACAATTCTTTTACAAATAAAGATACAACGTATTGAGATTTAGAGGTGCTGGTAGGCTGATTTCTTTTACATTTGGACAGAGCCAAGCTAGCTGTTTCCAATGGTTTCCAGTCCTTTTGCTAAGCTAAACTAACATCTCCTGGTTTCATATTTAGCTGACAGACATGAAAGTGGTGTCAATTTTCTCAATTAAACTCTTGACAAGAAATTTCCCAAAATGTGGAACTGAATTTCCTCTCATCTGCACCAATCAGCACAAAAGTCAAGAAAAATTAAACTTGATTTCAGTGCAAGGCGGTTGCGTTGTTGCATGTTGTTTCAGGTACCACTGAAAAATGAAATACAATTCAAGAAGATCCTCCTAATACTACGTTGAAATACGACATTCGCGTTACATAAATTACCAGAAATGTGTGCTTGTATGCATTTGAATGGCCACTGCAGCGCCTTGCCAGATGACGTTGCGTTGCGTAGTGGGAAAAGTTGAGCCAGGTTTAAAAAAGTGAATGCTGCCTTAGAATATTCCTTTGATGATTTGTGTGAGTGAAACCATTAGACTTTTATCGTAAAACGCATTTATTCGAAGAAAATAAGTGTGGTCCAGATTGACCAGAATTCCTTGTAAAAGAGGACAAATTAACGTCCAGGAAAACTCTTACGCTTACTGGAAAATAGAACAATAGTTCCCTAATGTTTATCCATATCCTAATATTTATACACATTACAAGACCCTGCACACTTTCAATGCTGGTGCAGTGAGATCGTTGAGTTGGTGGGTATTTGCATATCATTGTGTGTGTGTGTTTTCCCACCTTGTGCTTGCTGGTGTCCCAGTTGTGCAGCAAGCGTGCCGGGATGAGGAAGGAGTTGTCCTGATGGCAGCTCTGGCAGTAGTACCAGCCGCTGTAGTAGCAGACCTTTGCCTTGCCTCTGGAAAGACCGATTGGACGTTGACAACCTGTGGAGAAAGTCTTTGGGTAAGTACTTGTGTCTTAACATCTTATTAATAAACTCATTTATAATACAATGTGATACTCTAGGGTGTCTGAATGTCTCCGTATTTATGAGGAAATAACCTCTTTTAAGAAAGTGTCAAAAGTGGGGCTCCAACCAACACAACAATCTTCTATCTTAATGTGGAACAAGAATGTATCACATCCCCGCATGTCATAAAATGATGGCTTTAATAAAAATATCCATATGTGTTGCTCTATGTGTGCATTTATGAGATCTAATTAGCCCTAAGGTGTTGCACAAGTCAGCTTTGGTGTTAAAAGTCTGCTGGAGAGGTGAGGAAGTGCCAAGATCAGGAGAACAAAGGTTATAGAGCCTATAACTTGGTGTTAATGTGTGTCAGTTTATTGCCTCCCACTAAATACCACACTAATCCAGCCGTGCATACCTGTAGATAATAAACAAAATAGTCTAGGTTTAAAAGGAACTCCGACCCCAATAAGGTAATATGTTGTATCATGACCCGTATGAACAAGACAACTAAACAAAAAATCACCACAAATGACAGTGATGCTGAACAGCAGTGTGTTGAAAACATCATTCAGTCTGTGCTATGTTGGGAGCTTTCAATGTGGGGGCTTTTCTAGAATAAATCACGGAATTTGCTTTAAACAGTGTGCTCTTAATACTCTTCTTTAAAAAGATTACAGATGCTCATCCCTTTCAACTTTTACCATTTCCTCACATTAAAAAAGTATGACAAAAAAGTAAGTAATGACAAGCAGAAAACCTTTTGGAAAGTTTCTCAACTCGGGCAGAACTTCCTACATACAGGTTACTCTAACCATTTGATTGTTCGAGTTTGCTGAACACTACATAAACTGTCTGGCAGTCTTAGGCACAAGCCTCAGACTTCCACGCACATTAAATGTTCCGCCTTGTTCATGCAATATGAGGTCTAATTCCAGACTTTTCCTTCTGGTGTCTTCTGTGAGCCAAGTTCAATTTAGTAGAGTGTGAACTCAAGGGTTATCAAGTCTCCTTGATCAATTTTAACAAAGTCAAACAACTTCACAGGTGCATCTAGAGTTAAGTGCAGGTTCTCTGGCTTTAGGTTATGAAAGGCTAACACTTCCACTACCACATGTTCATTTAAGTTAGATTCCCATTTATTGGGTGCAATGTGTTATTATAATATACTAAAATATGCTAGAGGGGACCAGAAATACAGCTAAGTAAGTAAAAGAAACTAATGTATCACCAAAACTGACAGAAACCCTCTTTATGTGTACAAAAAGTGCAAAACTCTAAACGTGTTCCAGGACAGATGGTCTGAAAGTGTATTTTCACCATTTAAACAACTATTATAACTGTTGGCTTTTCTGTTGTTGACCGTTGGGCCGCCTTTAGAAACAGCTATAACCAGCTATTTGTTACTTACTCACCAATTTCAGTAACTAAAAGACATTTGGTGAGCAAAACTATATTTAAAGCATCTGCAAGCTGTGTTTTTGTAGTTAAAGTTCTGGTTAAATGATCCATCTGTATATCTCAGGTCTCTGTCCACAAAACTAAATGTCGTGTTCTTGAGGAGTAAGTGCTTAAATATGTTATGTTTGATGACAATGACCGGTATCATGATGAGCAATCTCAACATGGTGTGTGGCAATTACATTACTTTAGTTATTTTTGGGGGGATATCCTACCTAATTTTGTTGAGCCCACTCCAGTCCTCAAAGTCATGAAACCACATGTATGTCCAAAATTGCACGCAGTATTTTAGAATTCTGTTTCCATCTTTTTGTTTGGTGCAACTTCTAATATTACTATCACTGTTTGTTTGGCAAAATCTACCTGCCCAACTCATTTGAAGTAATCCCATCTGAAGATAACAGTCTTGGTTCTTCCAGTAGTCACAACAGCAGACTTCAATAGGCACTTGTTTTGTAGACCTAAAGACCATCAGATCCTCAGCTCTATTCAGCCTGATAGCTGCCCTCCTGCCTGCTTTGTCTTCTTGACTCTTTAAAGTTCATTCCTCACCAAAACACCTGAAACTGATCTATGATCTCACATACACACACAGTCACAAACAGCTGAGCACCACAGTAATGCAACAGGTGTCCCTTATCCACACAATCCAGGAGGACATGAGGCCTGAAGGAAAACAGCAAATGAAGAGAGGTAGAGAAGAAAAGAAACAGAAGATTGTTATCTAGAGCTTGGAAAACATAGGCATGGAACGCTGCAGAAACTGAAAGAAAAGAAGAATGACAGAGGAAGAGAGACGTGTGTCGGCCTGTTTGTCAGTGGTGCTTTAACACCAGAACCAGCACAGACTGAATAAGGGGAAATACAAAAAAAAAAAAGACAGATGGAGTAAATGGCTATTGAGAGATGAGAGGAAAGAAGGAAGTGCATGAGAGAGAAGAGTGAGATCAAACAAGGACAGATGAAGACAGACAATAAAGAGAAATTACGCCAGCTACTTTTCTATAATAGACAAGAATCTGACATCTGAAAAAGACAAGACTTTGGTCTAAACAGCGCTGAGAGATGAATTCCTGTTTTATCTGATCAAAAAAAAAAAGATGGTGGGGCACCAGTCAGACACACATAGACAACATTATGGACTTACCCTGCAGTGTAACCAACAATCATTGTAACAGTCAAATAACCTGTTGATTTACTTTTAGATTATTGATAAATCCTTTGGCAAGTGATGTCAAAAACAGTAACTGGTTTATTACAACTTGGGTCATTTTTTTGTCGTTTTGCCGATCCATTGTATTGATACTGATAATGTACAGTGCTGAACAAAGAATCGGCTGTATCGGTATATATTTATGATGAGCTCAGCAGATATCAGTAATTGTTTTTAATGTCGATCAACGGGTAACATTGTAGTACAGAAATGCCAAAGATAAGTTTCAGGTCATTTTAAAACAGTCACATTTTTATCACGTCGGTTATCCACTAGTGAGGGAAGTGGCAAGTTTATTTTTCAATTGTAAAATGACCAGCTTGTGTTAAAACTGGATCACCGGCCTTTGCACTTACACATGGTATTAATAATCTTTATCCACATTTTTCCCTAAATTGTCATCCAGGCTCATTTTGCAAAATAGGTCGGCGGGGCTGACAGACTTGTCAATAAACAAGGTGCGTCCCAGGCCAAGGGAAGCTACTGTGTGCAGAATACACTTGAAGGGCTGCTACAGTACGTATGGCGGGGGTTGTGAGTGACAGATGGAGACTTGCTAACGAGGCTAATGTTACTTACGATGGAGAAGCTTTGCAGCACTCCTGTTAACTGAGCAACCCTTGTCTTGCACATCACATTGGTCCCTGGAGAATCTTGCGAAGCTTTGCTGCTGTATGGGCTCTACTTTCTTTTTCTTTGCAGAAGACAGGGATGTCTGGAGCTTTCTCTAATTTTCTTGATATTTTTTTTGTGAGAAAAAACGTGGCTAAACTGTACAAACTCCATTTATAACTGTCAAACATCTGAACACAGTGTAAGTCAGACCACCTCCAGATGTGGTCTGTCTCTTCCAATCACTTTCTGATTGTAATATCTTCTGCCACTGTCACTTTATTGAAGAGCTGTAATCTATAAATGATCCCTACTTTCCAAAGTTTAAACAACAGATATTGGTTTATCCTTTGGTTGATGTTAGTACTTGTGCATAAGATGGGGGAAAAAGAAGACAATTAAGCCTTATCTTTTTTAAAGACCCATGCTCGAATACATGTGTGTAACTCATATTTAGGCTAATTACAGCAGTGAGCTCATGCTGTTGTTGGGGTGGATGCTCTTTCAAAAAAACCACAGTCCTCTGGTTGTGAGCCAGCAGGCAGAGGGGATGGTCAACAGTCAGAGAAACATTGTGTCACTTCGAGGAAAGAGCTGACCACCAGGCCAACTTTCTGGCCAACTGTGGCCTCGATTTTGGTCTGCTGTTGTTGGGACCAGAGGAACAAAGACACATACGTATGTAGCCTGAAAACATTTGCAACCTAAATAACAACCTTAAACTTTAACCTCAAATTCTATATCATAAGGAAAAGAAGAGAACACACCCACACACACTGAGGTAAATGTGCATCTACCAAAGTCTGTAATGTGCTCTAAACAGTAAACCAGTAAACGAGCACTAAAGCCTCAGCAGATAATGCACGTGGGATTACGGAAGAAGGGAAAGGATAAAATAACACCAAGCACATAAACTGACCAAAACCTCAACAAGCAGCACAACATCCTCAAAACAGAGATAACCCTGCAGGAATTCTCACCAATGAACAGAGAGAATTTTAAGTAGACTGAAACAAGAAGAACAGATTGCAATGTTATATAAATAAAAAATAAACGCATTCAGTTATACAGTACACATTGGTTTTGCTCCTGGATATAACATAGTATGTTGTGCTTTACTAGCAAATAAATGAGTTGGTAAATAAAGTATGTACTGTAAGAGAGTACCTATACATATAAGTTTATAAATAAATTACATATACACACACCTTTCTGTGTCCACTTTATTAGGTACACCCGTACAGTCTAATGCGATACAACTGTTCTACCATAAAGTCGACTTCTCTGATGTTCAAGTTTTTTGGCACCGTCATAGAGGTGCTAATTGGATTATACTTTATGTTTATTATTGAGGTCATAGTTAGTGGTGGTGTTGTGGTTTAGAGGTAGAGCCGGTCACCCACTAATCGGACGATCCCCAGCTTTCCCCAGCCCTCACGTCGAAGTGTCCTCGGGCAAGATACTGAAGGATGTGCCATCGGTGTGAGAGTGTGTGTGAATGGAGTGAATGTGACATGTAGTGTAAGTAAGTCCACTTACCAGTTGTACTGGAGTGCATTATATTAAGCAGTGTTTCTATTTTTCTCCCTTGCAACCTCAAGGCAGAATTCCACCTCATATAAATAAACATATAATTGCATTTACACATATTTATAAGAATAGTAAGTAACTATTAATACTTTCTGCTGCTAACTACTTCCTCCACTATCACCACAGAGTAACAACTGCTTTCTCTACTTGTCTCTGATCTTTTATGGGTCTTTCTGGGACGAAGAGAAAGAGGGACAGAGGGAAAGATGAATGGGAATTCAAACGTAGCTCAAAGGTCTACCGATTGTACCGCGGCTCTCTGTAGTGAGAGAGGGTCACTTTGACCCGCCCACGGTGAGTGTACGCTGGAGAGAGAGTGACAGAGAGACACGGAGATACACAAAGTGAAAGAGAGATGACATCAGAGCAAAAAGGGGCTAACGCTTTTATCTGCCCGCCGCTGGTTTTAAACCACCACACCTCTGAGAGGACGCTGGTGTGTGAGTGTGTGTGTATGTACATGTGTGTGAATTAAAACTGAAAAAAATGAGAAAAGCTTCAGCTTTGATGTGTCTCATTCACACCACCCAAACACTCAAATAAAAATGTGCACAAATGGTAAGTGTAAGACAGTGAGTGTGATTGTGTGTGTGTTTGTGTGCGTTAGTTAGAGAGAGAGAAAGACAGAGAGAGAGACTGTATCTTTTGATGTGAGCCCACCTCCGACTTCCTCTATTCCCTCATATCTACTGATTCCCACTTCACCCAAAGCACTGCTCACCCACCCCACCCCCGTCCATCAGATTCACATGGTGTGTCGGGGGCCTGAGAACGTGCTCCAGTGCAATGACAGGGGTCACCAAACCTGAGGACACACTCTGCACAATGTGTGTGATGAGGGGTGATGGGGAGTCCAGGTCTTCAAACAAACACTAACCGTTTCCTTCAAAAGGAATCAAAAACTAAGCAATTCCCATGTGTAATTAGTTGAATACATTTTACATTTTGATGTTAAATAACCAATCACTCGAAATGTATGGATGGAAGTAGCATGCATATGCAAAGGGATGACTTGAAACAAGTTCAAAGAGAAACCAGTGGAAACTAAAATAACTCCCAGTCACTTACATCAAGAGATTTTGTTCACATTATTTGCTTCATATATGAATAATCACATATGCTTTTAGGTGAACAACAGAAGGTGAATGGTTTTGATGAATTATGGGGTTTTGAGTGTTTAAAGTTGATATCCAGGTCTAAAAGTCCGACAGTTTGTGTCAGTGTTCCTTTTTTCTTCCTTCAACACCTAAATGTTGAACTTTGAAAAATCCAATTCTGCAAATATTCATCTCTAATTAGACTACAACAGCCAAAGTAACAAGTCTAGATTGAGTTACTATATATTACTATATAGTAGTAACACTATGATAAGTTAAAGAATTAGACTGGCATTATTGTGTTTATTCTTATTCACTAACAAAGTCCCATGAAGAGAGCCCATTGATTCAAAACTAATAATCATCATAAAATAAAAATGTAATGCAACAAACTGTATATTTCTGTCATTGATTATTTTATATTAATAGAATAATGAGTTCCCAGAGCTCAAGCTGATGTCCGACCAACAGCCCTAAACACAAAGATATTCAATTTACTATTATATCAGAAAGAGGAAAGCAGCAACTCTTCACAACTTAGAAGCTGGAGTCAGGAAAAGTTTGACACTTTGATACATAAACAATTCACTGAATAACCATTTCAGCAATGACTCTCTCTCTCTCTCTCTCGAACAGGTATAGATGTCTATTTGTTTAGCACAGAAAAATTGGACCTCATCTAAATAAAAAGGAGTTGGCACACTACCAAGCAGAGGTGAGGCCCAGGGTAGAGCAGAGAATAGAAAACCAGTAAAGAGGGAGATAGGCTATGCTGTGTCCAGTTCAACTTAAAGCTGGTGAGCTTGAATTTTAAAGACAAATTTCCCAAATGAAATTAAAAGTAGAATCCTATAAAAACACAAGACCTCTAACAATAACTCGTGGACTTAAATGCAATTTTAAAGCCTCGAATTGAAACGGTGTAAAAGGCTGTTTTCAGGACCTGCAAAGGAACACTGCAGGAGACTAAGAAGGGATACAGTCAAATAAAGGAGGGGGGTGGACAGAGGGAGAAATGGAGACAAAGAGGGGAAAGGCTGTGAGTGTGAATGAACTGGTGAAAGGAAAAAAAAAATGGGAAGAAAAGGAGGGAAATAAATGGACTGAGCGAGCAGAGGTGTGCTCTGTATAAAAAATGGACGTATCCAGCTGTCCCTCCCATCCAGCTCTACCCAGAAACCCTTCAATCAAACAACTACGATCAAGCCTGACCACTGTAGCATCCCCAGGCCGCTTTCATTCGTTCTCATTTATTCATTCATTCATCCATTTTTCCTCTCCTCCGGTGCTTTAAGCCTACCAATTATCATCAGTTGCCCCTAGACGGCCTCTGTCCTTGTTCCCGTTTCAGCTGGCCTTTCAAACAGCCCTGCATTAATAAGCCAGTTGTTACAAATAAAAAGGGAGGTGAGCGGTGATTATTCAAAGCCCTCCTAAGAGAGAGGGAGGAAGCCCACGTTTCACACCCAGGGAGAGTAAAAGCACCGCCTGCCATTTATGTCCAAGAGGCTGGTATGGAGACGAACAGGAGTAATAATTTAGGAGGGAGAGAGGCAGTATTGGTTCAGGATAGGGAAAAGAGTAAAGACTAAATTCTGAAAAACACCCAAAACTGCAGATTGATAGGAAAAGGTATAGATGAATTTGAAGAGACAACATTCTACGCATTTCTGTTAAGGATAAAAACAATAAAACCACTTGAAATGCTTTATTGGGTTCATATCAAATAAGGACATGACACATGTTTTCCTTCTCATTCATTGACTGTGAGGTTTTGACATTGTGTGTCCAGCAGTTAATAAAAAATAAAAATCTGCACATTCACAGAATTCATAGATTCTGGATTTTTCAATGAGCAGACGTCATTTAAAAAATGTTTACCAAGGTAGAAAAACACAAGTATATTTTCATGTCTTGTCTGTCAAAAAATGTCTGAAGGGGATCTTTGAGGGGGATGTTTGTCATACATTGTCAGAGAAAACACAAATATTCTACTGAGACATTCAACATTTCACTTTAATATAACATGGCTGCGAAGCAATTTTAAAACTATTTGTGGGCAGTGGCATGATGACAAAATCCAGGTTTGAAATGTTCTTTGGCACACGTTGTGAATAAAATAGTAATTTACATTAATTTTGTGTGCTAAAAGTATGGTATTAAGAAGGGTTACAATTATTTTGCAATTGCGATATGATTTGCCACAAAATGGAGAGAACAATCATTTTTACATACTTATTCTCATTTTCACTGAAAAACATATTTAAATGATTATGGTGTGAATTTCGCAAAGATCTGCACCAAACAAAGATGTATTCTTCAGTATGTAGAACATGATGTGTAGGCCAGGACATCTGTGCAGCATTACGATATTTTCATACACATTTTGCCTTTAACAAATATTGTAGCTCCTGCAATTTGAAAATTGCTGTAGGCCCTTTTGTAATTTTAATAAGATATCGATTAATTGTTCAGCACTAGTGTGAAGATTAGTAGGCTTTATCTTGAAAGCTTTATAGTATAGTATAAACAATAGTGTGGATCTGGAACACAGCTTCAGAAAGCTATTATCCATTTTTACTTTCTCATATTTTCCTCAATAATTCTGCCCTGAATTGACAACTTTTGTTCTATTTTTTGGGAATATGTTAAGAATGCTTACCAACCGTCAGTAACTCTACTCAAACCAGGGACACTGCGGTTCATGGTTGGCATCTAAACCCCTAAGCTACGGGGATGCCCCACATGATCTTTTTCTTAAATTTTTTTTGGGGGAGGGTTTACTGGAAAATGTCTATTAGCAAGTGAAATCAAAACAGGGTCTAATCTTATTTCATGGCAATGGCGGTAAGCAGTCGCACTTTCTTGAGGGGACCATGGAAGAGGACCATGTTTCAGAACAGCAGGATTTGAAGGTAGTTTCAGACTCAAACAATGTGTGTGTGATAATGTATCTGTATACCCTTAACACACTGTCTCGGGAGGCAGTTAGGTGAGGAGTCTTGAGATTGAGGATGCCATGTTGAAATGTCTAACCTCGGTGGGTAAATTTGTGTTGAAAGGAAAATAGAGAAAAACACGGCTAATATTTAATGACTCTCACTGCCATGTAATCTTCTTATACAACAGTGTGTGTGTCTGTGTGTGTGTGTGTGTGTGTGTGTGTGTGTGTGTGTGTGTGTGTGTGTGTGTGTGTGTGTGTGTGTGTAGGTCATTTACCTGCACACCTGAAGCTCTGAGCAGTGAGCCCCTTCTCCACAGCCAAGCAGGTGAGTATACTGAGGAAACTGGTGGTGACTGACTGCCGCTTGGCTCTCTGAGCCTCCCGCTGTCTCCTATCCCTGGTTGGTTTTGATCTCAGCAGCACTCCCTGGAGGCCTGGAGCGCCTTCTCCTGACTCCCCCCCTTCTTCTTGGGCAGGCCTCTGCGCTCTGGCCGCCTCCCGCAGGGCCTCCACCCACTCCTGGGCTTTGAGCTGATCATCCGCTCTAAGTCTGACTACCACTTTGGGGAAAACGACCTGGAAGCAGTCCCCTCTATCTGTCCACGGCTCTCCGTTCTCTGGCTCCTGATCGTGCTGAACGGCCAAGCAGGAAGCCAGGGAGTACTGGAGGACAGGCTGCGACACAGACCCACGGCCCTCAGTAGGGAAGGCCCGGAGAGCAGATCTGGTCAAGACGAAGGTAAAGGCCCGCCAGTTGTTCTGATCCATCAGCTGGTGGAGCAGACCAGCTATGAGGATGTCCTGGCAGCGTTGGGTGAACAGAGGCAGGGTGGTGGGTCTGCTCAGGACGCCAGAACTAGGCTGGAGAGAGAGTGACGCCTCTGCTGAGGTGGGAGTGTCGCTGTCACCATCAGGCCTGGTGTCGAGCCCTGATGGAGAGGGCGACGAGGAAGGTGACATGGGTGCAGGAAACTTGACGACCTGTTGCTTTTCCACTCCGGTCTTACGCTGGTGGTTCTCCTGCCTCACATTTCTGGCCGCCTGCACCTTCTCCCACATCAGCCGCCTCCACTCCATGGCCTCCCATTGGTTGGCTGCCCTCAGCTGAAGACGCGTGCTGTTGAAGAACAAAGCCTGGAGCGTGCGTTGATCGGCGGGCTGGGTGATCTGGCCTGGCTGGCTGCTGGGTGCCGGGGAGATGACGCTCTGGCAGTGTGACAGAGAGTAGGCGGTGCCCAGCTGGCGGTTGGCGCTGCTGTCCAGAGTGTACAGCCGGAGCTCACAGGGTGTCAGCTCAACGTGGCAGGGTGTCCATCGGCCCCGGGGCCCCTCACGCTGCTCCATCGCACCCTGCTTCACCACGCTGCTGCTACTGCTGCTTTTATCAACTGGACAAAGAGGGACAACAGGGAGAAATGAGACACAGATGGATAAGGATAACCACATTTGAGAGAAGAGCAGGGCAGATCTTCTGAACAATATAACGTATCTCCTGGCCTTTTCTTGACAAAGAAATATAATAACAAATCAAAAATCAAAACAATTTTCAACTTGCAGGGTCATTGTTATTTCTTTTATCCACATTGTTAATGGAGCTGGTTAAAAAGGCCAGTTAAGAAATACAATTTGACAGCATAGGAGACGCCCTTCCTTATATTCTAAGATAACGGCCGAGTGAGTTCTGTCAGGAGTGGTAGCCGCCAGCTTTGCACCTCTCCTCACTGCCGCAGGCACCTAAAAGCTATGCCAACCCGGGGTTAGAGGCCCCAGAGTAACTTCAAAACTGGTTAGGATCACATTGGCCAGAAAAGGCTCTCAAACCACTCCTGCACCATACTCCACGTCCAAGCCATTGATCCGTACATTCTAAATAATCATCGCTTAGCCAGTAAATTGCTGCTTCTCTGGAACCTTAACCTAGATGGGCCAGTTTCCTGCACAAGGTAGCTTTTCGCAGGCTTGCAGCTCTGACATTGAAGTTGGTGTTTTGGTAAGAGATAGCCGGAGCTGAAGGCCAGAGGCAACGCCTCTTTCTATTTTGGCCTTTCTGCTCAGGTTTGCTTTACCCTAAATAATGGCTTTCCTCTCTCTGTCTCCTCTTGTGATTATGTTGCGTTTTCTCCTTGAATAATGAGGGTTCAGAGACTCAGGTAGACAACAGGCGTGACCTCTACTAGGACACAAAACTGGTCTAGCCTATATTATGAGAAACAAAACATTTGTGACAAATGCCAGCCAACAGTAAATCTATCCTAAAATGTTTAATACAAAATATATCACAGGGATTGCAACAAGGTTCTTAAATAAAGAGGAAGTGCTCCAGATACATAGAATAGTGCAGCCACACCAAAATTTGGTGTAACATCTTGCTGTCCTGGTTTTGTCTGATATATAATATTCCTATTTATGTGTAAAATCCCCAACAAAGGAAAACTTCACCTATGCCATACCAGATATGCAAATTAGTTACGTGACTGGAAAAGGGAAAACATAATATGCCTAACGATTAGAGCCTGATGAATACTATGTTTTTGAGGCCAATTCATAAACACATTTTGTGATATGCTGATGTAAATATATTTTACATTTGAGAAAACTTACAGTAATCAACAGTAACTTTAGATCACAAAAAATGCATAATATAACAAACGTAAAGGGTTCAGTGTGTAAGTTTTAGTGGCATCTAGTGGTGAGGGTTATGAATTGCAACCAACTGGTGTAGTGACTGCTCACCCTTCCCTTTGCAAGCGTGTAGGAGAAACTACTTTGGCCAACAAGCTCTGTCAGCTCTTGTGCTAAATAATATGTCTGGTCCTCTATTTGTCCTAATTTCACCTCTGCTTACTTCTAATAAATCAGACGACTACTACTACTATTTTTTCTATTTCATACATATTCAAAATAGTGACGAAAGCGCTCTGTAGAGTAGTTTGTCCGTTTGGGCTACTGTAGAAACATGGCGCGCAACGTGGCAACTTCCATGTAAGGGGACCCGCAGTGTATGTAGATAGAAATGGCTCATTCTAAGGTAATAAAAACACAACGGTCATTATGTAAGGTCTTTATTCACCACTGAAAACATAGTTATGTATATTATATTGCATTATTCTGTCAGTAGATCCTCCTAAATTACACACTGAACCTTTGAATTACAAAAAATGTATGTCAATAACACATAAAAATGCAGCCCATAAAACATGGATTTCTGTAGTTTACTGCCCTGCAACTTTTTTTTTTTTTTTTTTTACATATCTGCCATTATATGCCTATACCAACAGATCTCAGACAGCAAAACTCAGGAAGACAAAACAAATATTAAGAAAAGGCATGTAAATACTAACAGTATTGGAAGATAGTTTAAGGACACTCATGGTCCACACCTCATGGTTTAAGCACCGAGCATTTCACATCACCCAATGAAACCAAATACTGGGCCAAGATTTTATCATTCTGTTTTTGTTTCAACCTCAACCATATGTAGCTCCACTAGAAAGAGGAAGAGAGAGAAGCACCTGCTACACAAAGCAGGCCAACAAAAACAACAAGCTAGTATAAAACTAGAAACAAACAGATGAATGAAGGATTTAAGATGGGGCAGCAAAGACTGAGGACTGATCAACTGTGACCTATTCTATTAGCTGTCAAGTTGGTGATTTGGAGGTCAAAAGACATGTACACATCTAAAATTAAGACTAAGATACATTTTGGTTATAAAGGGAACAGTTTTTAGTTGTATACAATCATTATTAGACAATCATTATATAGTATTTTATCTACTATATTTCAACATGTAGTCAGGATGCTCCACATTGAAATAGTTACCGAAATGCTGTTAGAACCATGGTTAGATGTAACCTAGACATCTAAACAAAATGTCAAAAAATTTCAGCCTTTTCTTACAGGTTTACTTAAAAATAAAACAATCCCCTATTCCCGTCAGCTAAACCAATCTCGCATACTGATTTGATTGTAAACCCCCACCAGTGGCAGTCTAATTGGCCGATATTGCATTTTATGTCTTTAAAGTGCTAAATCGCTCACAGAGGAAAAAAGGTAACGCTAAATCCTTCACAGCTCCTGTTAACTAGACGTCGGCGAGTCAAGTGCCTCATCAATCTTATCAAAACAGCAGTAGACATGGTGTCACTCTGGGTCTCGGACTTTGCATTTTAACAAACGTTTTGCTAAAGGAACAAATGAATATGCAAATAAGTTTAGCTGGAATCAAGTCTGGCTGATTGGCAGTCTTCACGCTTGGGAGGGTCGAGATGAGAATTAGGCATTGTGGAGAGGAAAACTGCTCTGTTCAATTAGCCTTCATCGCCTCCTCGTAGGTTTTGACATCACATTACAGTGGTAGTCTAATATAGCCTTCAACCAGAATTGACACTTTTCTCTCAGCTCTGCAAATCAACTATCCAGGACTGCTGCCCTCAAGTCAATCAAGATGCTCTGCTTTAGCCTTAAACAAGAAAACTCACCCACTGATTAGGTACCCAATCATAATATTATGTGCCGTTTTACAATCTAACTGACTCCCTCAGTTTCCTGGACACAGACTGTAAAGGAAACAGCAGGAAAAGGAACCTGCAGGCACACACGGGTACACCAACACAGTGCTTATCCTGTTTGTGGTGCACAGTGGGCAGAAGCTATCCCAGAATGCACTGGTGAGAGTTAGAGTAGGGTTACACACAGGATAGGTAGCCAGTCTATAGCAGAACTTAGAAAGACAAACATATTTCTACGGACAGGCACGTTAGAGGTGTAAGAACTTACACATCAGTCAACAAGTGTGTGTGTCTGTGCGAGTCAGTAAATACAGTGGTAAATACCCAAGTTTAGAAAGGGGGGGGGAAAGATGTAAATTATGTGTTACAGTGAGTTCAGATACAACAGGAAAGGAGATACAGAGGAAGAGGAAGCATGAATGCACGCAAAAATGTCAACAGAAATAAACAAATGAACGTGAACAGAAGCAGATTGGCTCTAGTCACTGCAAACTATGATGATGATGATGAGACAACCTAAAATTTCCAAATCAGAGAAAATTCTACCGAGATCATTATAGTTGAGAGGCAGAAGCTAAAATACATAAATAGACCGGTGGAAGTTCTTTGGATGACTGTCTGAAATGAGACACACATAGTGAGTCAGTATGTGTTGTTCAGCAAGTTTTCGATCTTTAGTCAGGGAACATGTTCATTGGCTATTTGCAGTTAATAAACATGGACCAAAGAAACTCTGGTGGTCAAACTTGCTGCATCCTGTATCTGCCAGGACAGGAGCATATTTTCATATTAAAAGCAGTTTTCTATTATATGTATATCTTCTTTTTATTATTATGTTTGAGCCTGTTCAGAATCTGAAAATGTGTTTTCTTGCCCAGACCTTGAATTTTTATGAATTATTGAGGAATGCTTGCAACAAAATGTGCAACCAAAAATGTACCTATTATTTACAAGACTCAACTGGAAGCCTTTAGAGTTCAGTGGGCAATGTTATAAAACATTAGAGAGCTTTAATAAAAGCTACACATACAGCCTGTTTGGTTCCATATACTGTACACATGTGTATTGTGTATATTGTAATGGTCATCATTTCCATTTACCATCTAAACATCCCCAGCTGTCACTAATGGAAAGGCAAAAAAGCTACTTTTTCTTTTTTTTCTCCAATGTGAATGAAGAGACATAGCGAGGTTCAGCTAAATCACTCTGCCTTCTGCTTATTATCATCCTTTTCCTACTTCTCTCCTTTCAATGCACATCCAGCCAAGCTAAATAGCCTGATGCCTTTTCACACATATGCTAATACTAAATAATCCTGCCAGTATCAGGGGCCGGGTAATTGGGTTGCCTCTTCTCTCGCCTCATTTGAGTCCATTTGCTGACAGGATTACAGGCTATTATCCCTCAGGATCCCTTAGGATCTCCTTAGGCCTTCAGATGGCCAAAACACACAAACAAACGGTGTGTGCGGCTGTGTGTGTGTGTGTGTGTGTGTGTGTGTGTGTGTGTGTGTGTGTGTGTGTGTGTGTGTGTTGGGCTCTCTGCCTGAGTACTGACTGTCATAGCACAGCTGTGTCATTTCAAGTTATCATCATCTTCTATCATTATTGCTTTCTCTAAGGATGCTTCAACATAAGTACAGCATACGCCCCGATCTGCAGCAAGCCGAAAGCTTTCCAGTGAACAGGCGGTCGATCAGAAGAGAGGAGGAGGAGGTGTGCATGTTTCTGACAGGTAGGGACCAGCCTCTTGGCTAAGAATCACATCAGGTTTACTGAGTTGGTCAACAGAGGACATGACATCTTTAACTAGTCAAAGCAACAACGACTCTTCCTGTCACAAATGCCCAATTAGGCAAATCCAATGATTAAAGGGTTCCTTCAACCAAAAACATATATTTTTTCACTTATCTTAAGTGATGGCTTTGCAGATAGTAGTTTTATTCTCAAGGTCTTGATATTTATGCTGCTGAGACTCTGCCACCACCTCAATATAATGGAGGTTAATAAAGTTTTGTTTGTGGTGCCCATATTAAAAAGCTGCATTTAAAAAAAACTCAACAGCAGCATGTCTTTTTAGAGAAACTACTATTTTCTCTGGATAATCCAGAGTAGAGGTCTGTTTTACTGCCAATATTGCCTGTTTTACTGTGAGTCAATATGTGTAATATCTGAGTGGATCTACGCTCACTGGGAGAAAATATTTTAGGATTTCAGTACCACAGTATAAAGTATGTCATTTTATATTGTGATACAGAGATATTGTTATTTTGGGTAATATAACTTAACTTTAAAGGACATGTAACCTATTATTATTATTATTATTATTATTATAGTAATTATAATAATTTACTAATTATTATTACATTTGTACAGTATAAGCATTAAGTAAAATATACAAGTAGTAATAAAAAATTGGATGTTAAATAAATATTCTTTGCATGTGATTAGGTATAAAGGTAGCTATATTTCTATGTACCCAAAAATAAAAGTGCAAAATGTCAACGCCACAGAGTTACATTATTTTCATAATAAATTTGGCTGTGGATCTTTTATTCAATTAATCATTTAATTGACAAAATATGTAGAAAAACTACCATTAACCTTTCCCAGAGCCCAGTGGATGTCTTTAATTTGCTTTGTTTATAGCCCTGACTAATGTTTGTTTTGCCGATGAACTGTCTAAAACCCAAACATTCTCACACTGTTGCCTTTAAATTTTCAAATAACTGATCAATCAACTAATCTTTGCAGCTCTATCATCGCCTGAACGATTTGGACTCACACATTCAATAACAACCGCTTTCTACATCATATCACAGAGACTCACAGTGTGGAAGTGAACTCACCATCCTGCTGGTGGTTGAGGATCATGTTCTTCAGAGTGTTGCAGTCCACAGTGGGCAGTCCGTTGTCTGTGTATGCAGACGGCCGGTAGTTGACGTCTGACCTGGACCGGTTGTGTCCCTTCTTAAAGGCTGCGCTGGACGAGGAATTGGCGGTGTTGTTGGTGCACTCCTTGGTGTGGGCTGCAAGGTCGTTGGTGGAACGGGCTCGGCTTCTCTTGCCATGCCTCAAGCCCATTCCCAGCCCCAACACGCTGAAGTTGTCAGCCCAGGCCAGGCCTAGAGGCCCGACCTCTGGCTGCTCTCCAGCCAGCAGGCTCCACACACCGCTGGAGCTCAGCTTCCCCAGTGCGGCGCTGGATACTTCCTGCAGCTGCTTAGGCTGCCTGGAAGGCTGGAGGGTCCCTGTTTGAGCTTGGCTCGGCCCTTGGCCTTGAATCCGGTCCATGCAGTGGATGAAGTCCTCAGTGGCCTCAAGAGCGGGGCTGATATCGCCCACCATGTCAAGCTGCTCGAGACCCTCCATGGATGGGCCGTCCTCTGAGCTATAAGTGTCACAACTAGATGGTCTTCCTAAATGGGCACAAAAACCCCGTTAGCAGCATCTACATGTCCAACAAAGCAAACTAGCTGTCGGCTGGTCAAAGTTTGACAAGCTAAGAAGGGCTGAGGAAGATACAAGCACCCTGCAGGCTTCACAAACTCTCCCCCTCAAGACAGGGCTTTCATCCAGGGTTACGGTCTTCCTTTGCAATGGTGTGCCACTAGCTCTGGGGGGGGGGGGGGGGGGGGGGGGGGGGTGAGTAAACTACTTCTCAGGGGAGAGCTACTGAGGCTTTATGCCAGAGCTAAACAGGACTGGCAGTAGCCTGGGACTCCACAGACTGAGCCAATTTGGGTGGCAAACCACGTTCCTTAGCCAGAAAGACACACGTAGGGCAAGAAAAAACACTGTAAATCTCTCTGCTCAGACTGAAATGTTCAGGGGAGTAGATGATGTCGAAATTAACCATCAACTTTATCATTTGTGTTCTTTTGGCCCATCGGGTGGCTGTGAGGTCATCGGATGGAGATGTTTTGTGGCTTCACTGTAAAAAAGGGAAGAGAGAAAGAGGAACTAATTAAGAGGAAGCATGCGGAACAAACACAAAGAATGGAAACAAGGCTGACAGTACGAACACTGAGATTCATTTACACATAAATCAAATCGCGTTCCAGGACCTTACTTAAAATTTCAAGTAAGGTTTTGCCAATAGAAAAGTTCGATAAGGGGATAATGAAGCCTCTAGTTTAACAACTTTAAGCATCAAACTACCTACCCACCTTCAGTATCTTCATCACACTGAGGCCAGAGCTTCACAGATCCCCCCTCAGCAAACAGAAATGAGCATCCTCCTTCTCATGTCCTGATAAAATAATACTTGACTTCCTCATCAGCTGCTTATCACTGCACTGAGCAGGCAGTGAGGAAACAAGCCTGGGTGGGGTTCCCATCCATCTGGCTGACCGCCTGTCTGCTTTGTTTCTCTTCTCTCCTCCCTCTCTCTCTCTCTCATCATATATATATATATATATATATATATATATATATATGTATATATATATATATATATATACACAAACATAAACCTCTTTCTTTACCATTTGTGCTCTCTCGCCCTCATTGATTTTCTTCTTCTCCACAGCTCAGCCTGTTTTACTTTTCTCTTCATATGAATTATTTAAAGGTCATTACATCACTGAACTTGTAGTCGTGCCGTGAAATAGTCGTGAAATTGAGTATTTATGATACAGAGGTCAATTTAATGCTCTTATTTGGGCATTCATTAACTTATTTGCATTATGCTCACACAAGTAAGACCGTACAGTCCACTACTGTATAGCACACAGACATTCAGAGCTGGTAAACAGTTTTAACATTACACTGCTGACCCACACAACTGTTTGCCATTTTCACAATTTAAATCACAGTCAGTGTCTGATTTAATTCAGTCAATCTAAAATGTATTTCCAGTTCAATTTCATTAGATAAATTGAGAGAAAAAAGGTGAAAATATGATAACAAAAATTTACACTAATCTCTAGATGACATATCATTAGCAATGCAGTTTGTTTGTGTGTGTGTGTCAGGATGATAAAAAAGGGGCCCAAACTATTCAAAACTATTCTGACTTTCATCCTTTCAATTTTGCGTTGGTTACAAAAATGCAAGGGCATCACTGTAATACTGATCACTTACACTAATACCCTCTATGATCATACACTAACATATTTACCATGACATCACCTGCCTGCAGATAGAGCTCTGACCTAACTGAGCTTCGTCATCCCACTGAACTCCTGTTGACTCACGCATGCTGCCGAGCCAACGCCGCCAACATTAGCCAGTACAGAACCGATTATAACACTTTTTGATCAGTAATGACTGAAACTCAAGAACAAAGCATGAAGCGATTCTCTTTGAAATGATGATTTTTGAAGAAAATTCTAAAAAAAAAAAACAGACCTGGAGACAGTGGCCATCACTAAGAACTGCTGAAATATCAATAAATCAAGTACTGATTTGATTGATTTTTGTT
>NC_060156.1:20797403-20812607 GCF_021292245.1 Micropterus dolomieu | reverse complement strand
ACATAAACCTCTTTCTTTACCATTTGTGCTCTCTCGCCCTCATTGATTTTCTTCTTCTCCACAGCTCAGCCTGTTTTACTTTTCTCTTCATATGAATTATTTAAAGGTCATTACATCACTGAACTTGTAGTCGTGCCGTGAAATAGTCGTGAAATTGAGTATTTATGATACAGAGGTCAATTTAATGCTCTTATTTGGGCATTCATTAACTTATTTGCATTATGCTCACACAAGTAAGACCGTACAGTCCACTACTGTATAGCACACAGACATTCAGAGCTGGTAAACAGTTTTAACATTACACTGCTGACCCACACAACTGTTTGCCATTTTCACAATTTAAATCACAGTCAGTGTCTGATTTAATTCAGTCAATCTAAAATGTATTTCCAGTTCAATTTCATTAGATAAATTGAGAGAAAAAAGGTGAAAATATGATAACAAAAATTTACACTAATCTCTAGATGACATATCATTAGCAATGCAGTTTGTTTGTGTGTGTGTGTCAGGATGATAAAAAAGGGGCCCAAACTATTCAAAACTATTCTGACTTTCATCCTTTCAATTTTGCGTTGGTTACAAAAATGCAAGGGCATCACTGTAATACTGATCACTTACACTAATACCCTCTATGATCATACACTAACATATTTACCATGACATCACCTGCCTGCAGATAGAGCTCTGACCTAACTGAGCTTCGTCATCCCACTGAACTCCTGTTGACTCACGCATGCTGCCGAGCCAACGCCGCCAACATTAGCCAGTACAGAACCGATTATAACACTTTTTGATCAGTAATGACTGAAACTCAAGAACAAAGCATGAAGCGATTCTCTTTGAAATGATGATTTTTGAAGAAAATTCTAAAAAAAAAAAACAGACCTGGAGACAGTGGCCATCACTAAGAACTGCTGAAATATCAATAAATCAAGTACTGATTTGATTGATTTTTGTTAAGTGAATGTTTATCACAAGTTTCACTCTCCTACACTATTGCCCACATGTGTACATTACATATGCTACATCTAATTTGGCCTGCTAATCAGACTGAACTTCCATTTTGTTTGAATATAGTATACTTTAAACCACTGAGAAAAAAAGGTGAACGCAAGTCAGGGGCCTGTGACAAAGCTACATCTGTTTGGCTACAAATAGTATAGTATGATAGTATTTTATATCAAGCTAAAATAATGAGTTCTAGTTCTAATGAAGGAAGCCTGAAATATACTGTACCTAAAAGAAAGTTTAAAAGGGTTTCAAAAGAAGAGATACCCAACCTGTTCCACTTTCCAAAACAAAGGTTTGTTTATGCTATTCTGAGGGTTAGGGTTAGACGGTTCAGGTTGAAGCAGTACAATTCATTCTGCCTTTTAACTAAACACAAGCTCATATACATGTATGCATGTGTATTTTTAATTCTTACTCTCAGGCTGCTGAACATCCTACAGCCATCAAACACTTGCACACAATAATTCCTCACTGGTTCACAGAAATACTCAACCATTTCAATGCTACTTTACACATATGTGTATAAGTAGCATTGAAAGATATGAATACATAAGTATATGTATTCATATCTTGCTTCATGTAGTATGCACGTTATCTGAAGTCACACTCAGATTAAGGCCACAATACAATTTAGGTGTTTTTATGATTTTATATCCTGGCCTTGAGTACAATGATACTTAATTTTGGTGTTAGTTGTTAATAGCAGGAATGACAAACTTTAACGTCAATATGTAACTGTTACATTGTGAAAGTGAAAGCTTACAAGAAGACTTTGAATGTATCACTGGTCCGCAGCTACACAATGATCCTACTTTGACTTTAATAAACCTAGCAGCAATCATAAAATATTTTTTTTAAATCCGGATTCAAGCCTTTGGGCTGCTGTTTGTGTGTGTTTGCCTTTGTCCCTTTATGTCAGTCAGCATCTCAGCAGTAAACAGAGGTGAAGCCACGGTCAGCCTTTCGGCAGGTACATTAACCTGCTACATACTCTACCTCGCTTATACGTCCTGTTTATCACGACCCACATACTGTGCATTGGTACCTATATAAACTCGATTAACTGCTCTGAAAGCTGACTGAATTAGGCCTGTTTTTATCATCAGCTGATGGGAAGTGAGCCGGGGCTAGTTAGCTAGCAGCTAACGCTAGCCTCTCTCCATCCTTGAGCAATGTCACTTTAATACAAATTAAAACTGCTCACTCACTCAAGTCATAACCATCATGAAGCAGTGAATCCGTCCTGGTATTGGCTTGTGGTGAAACGGGTGCCGATAACAAGCTGTAAAACATCAATCGAGACTCACCTTACTGTGTTTACCACTATGTCATTTTGACAGTCCGTCATCTACAATGTCCTCTGAGGCAACTGAGGCTACTGAATAAAGGTTCCGTGTAACGTTTGTACATTTTACAGTATACAGTGTGCACAGTTTTTCAAAAAAAAACTGTAACAGTCAACACAATATAGAAGTCCTTATGATATTTTATAAAAATCTAATACATATGCAGAAATGCAGAAATGTATTTGAATTAACCAGTAAATAGTCACATATTATGCGTCACGTGTTTCTTTTTCCCTTTTTAATTTTTTGCCCAGAAAATGCAATTCTCAAAATAAGAAAAAAGACAATCAAACTAATCTTTTTTTAAAACACATAATGTTACAATTATTAAGGCACACAAGACAAACAAAACATGATAACGAAGATCTTTATTTATCCGGAGTGAATTTGTTGTGCAGTAGTTGCAGTACAAACTTGGAAAGAGTGGAAATATATAGAAAGCAAACATAAAATATAAGATATTAACTAGGTGCAAATCCAAAATTTACTCCAAAAATGTAAACAGGTTAACAGTAAGGATCATTCTCAGTTGGTTACATATACTGTACACATGTGAGAAGTGAGAAATTGTAGCTGTGTACACATGCAACATCCAATTATGAGCCCCTGTCACATTAAAATCATTACTATTAAATACAATATCATTATCTTGTTATTACAGTGAAACATACTGGAGTGTGGCTTTGTTCCTTTATAGCAATTTGTAAAATGTTTGTTCAATTTCATAGTGACAATTTCATTCATGACGTGATGGAAATACGCTAAGCCATTTCTGTGTTGTGTTTTGTTTTGTTCTATATTTCATTACTCTCTGTAGTTATAATGACACAAAGAATGCACAAGGATCAAAAAAGTTTTACCAAATTTTGTGAGCTTTTTAAATTTCCTCAACACCCATTCTTTGTCTCTCACTAATGGGTTCTGTGTTAAGGCTATTATGTTATACACATTTCTATTATTTTCATAACCATCAAATGGGATAAAAAAAAAATCCTTAAAAGGCATTATCAGTACCACAGTTGATAGCAAGAGGTGGTGCATTTATTTCGTCTCACAAAGAAAGGTTGTGATACACGTCTTTACAGACAAATCTGACCAAGATGGGAAGAGGAACGGAGAGTGGAGGACAAAGCAGAGGTGGAGAATAGTTTCCCCCTAATGGGCTACTTGAAGCTGCCCCAGCACCCAGTGTCAGGCCAACAGAGAGAAACATCTTTCAAGAGAGACACAGTAATTCTCCTCCTGTGTTACAACAAGGGCTGAATCGATAGGGTTAATAAAGGACTTTTATTAAAAAAACATATTGGTGTATTGGTGACTATACTCCAATATTATAGACATGCCATTTCATCGGTTGGACCTGTATTAGATATGTATTAGGTCTGTTTGCAGGTTAAAAGTAAATCAGGAGTTTGTATTCTGCACTGCTGCACCCCAAAGGCCATGGTTAAATAGGTGAAATTTGTTTTGTGTGCAAACTAGAAAAAAAATATACGAAATGTTAAGGGACTATGGACACTTCTGCTTTTTATCTAATCTTGAAGCCCCGTCGTGAAGAGTGGCCTTTGACAGAATCTAGTTTTAAGCTGAAGTTTATTAGGTCTTATTTGGATGTCATCCTTATACTATATCTGTTGCTTATGAAGTGTGTTTAGTATCACTAACCAAAACACAGTGAACATGGAGCCAGGTAGTGCTGAATACTGAGCAGGAACACAACATATTTTTGCCCGAGGCCCCCTTGTTGGTTCAGCCGGCCCTGGGTCCTGTGCTTCAAACGCAGTTTAACTAATCCAACCCACAATGCTGTTATCAGGCTAAAATTATCCTGTTAATTCTCATCCAGATAAAAGGTTATTTGGTGAACCCAGATGAAGTTATCTTGAGCAACATCTCGCTCTTACCTTAAAATTAGGACAACATGAGTAGAGAGTTGAAATCACACGAAGTAGGTGTGGTGTGAACACCTCCCAGCATGCACTGGGGCAATAGATTAATGGACATAAATCTCATTTTATGTGGGTTCCTGCATTTTGTTTTACATACTTTACTTACTTTACATTAAACGGTTTGACTTTTTTTTGTGTAATCACATCAACAATTCATAGTGATTTGTCAATAACCTGCATGTTCACTTCGAAAATCATAATTGCCTAATCTAATTAAGACCATCATTTGCATTTGAAAATTAGTTCATGTATGGGGTTTACCCGAAAACTTTTTTGTCATGATCCAGCTAGCTGTCAATAAGCTGCACTTTATCATGTTTGGGCTCCAGGACTTCTAGTTCCAGATGGATTTTAAAAGAGCTTCAAAGAACCAAAAAATCCAGATTCATGTCAAATCATCGATATTCTCATTTGGATAGCTCGGTTCTCCCCATCCAAAGAAAGGGGTAATGGGCCTGGTCTTGGAAAATGAAATGAAACAATGAAATGCATAGGGTGTATTTATTTAATACTATACCAAATATTAAAACTGGCCGTAAAATTGAGAAAATTTGTTCCCAAAACAAAAGATAAATTCTGTTTCACAGGTATAAGTAATTTGTTCAAAATAAAATACTGAAGGAAGTGACATTTTCTGGATGTTTTGTTTGGAAAAGGGTCAATTTAATTATCAGCAGCTCGAGACCAAGAAATATCAGCTTTCAAAAGCCCATTTGAGGAAAACCCCAGTTGGGCCTCCTCCTCCTCTTTTCTATGAACACTCTTTGTCTGAATTTGTTTCAAAAGTTCTCCCCGGTGAAGGAGAGGAGGGCCAGGACGGTCTAATGGGCTACTCTACCATGTTGCTCTCTCTGCAGCATTGTTGCAGGATAATGGTCCTACATATCTCCGATATAAATCTGCTGATTTTTATTTTTGTTCAGGGTTTGTTCATTCTGGGAACATGTTTAGCAAAAGCAAGTAAATCCAGACAGCACATCCTCCAGTATTTGACATGCATTCTATTCAACACAGAATTTCTACCTGGACAAATAATTTCCTGCTTTTGGTGAGAACAAAAAAAATGTTCAAATTACATTTTGGCCTTTTTACTTGCCATTTCCATTCAGCTTTTGTAATTTGATTTGTCAAAATTTCACATACAAAGGAGATGAATGGAGGCCAGGTATGGGTGGGTGTGGCCACTGTCCACTGTCTTTGCAGCAGTGTGTCCGTGCTTTTGAAATCCTTTCAGGCTAAGTGCTTGGATACAGGGATTGATGCAACAAATAAGCATCAACTTTAGGAATGAGACCATCTCTGCTCCATCATTTTCCATCAAACAGCAATCTCATGTTCCCCTTCGCTTCCTTGGCTCACGCACTCAGGTCTCTCTCTGTCCTGTCAGTCTTGCCTATTTCCTTATTTATTTTGATCATACCATCTTCTAGTGATGACTAAATTATGATTAGATTTAAGGATGTGCAGAGCTTTCATCTATCTAGTGCCTTGTTTAATATTGCCCCCCCAACCCCTCTAGAACCGCCACCCCGACCCCCCAAACACACACAACACAATAGTCATCTACCTCGACTCACTCACCCGCTATTGAAGAGCAGAGTGGCTGCTTGGTTCCCGTGGAAACACTGCGCGTGTGTTCAGTAAATGTTTCTCCCTCGCTGAGATTAAGTTGGATATGCACACACAAGAAAACAGGTTATTTGTTTTATATGCAAATAATCTGCTCTCCTCTGCTGCAACCTGTGTACTGCTGTATTATAAATCTTTACATGAACTGAGGTTTAATAGGAGCAAAACACTTTGACACAACTGTTTTACTATAAATGTATTTATTCATGAGAAAGAGTGCTGCTGTCATTACTGCTTAGAAGGTAGGTTCTGTCTTGAAACAACACTTTAAGACAGCCTTGAAACTGGTTTTGCTTGCTGTAATTATTCCTCCTGTTCATACTGGCCATTAAAAGATTCCTTCTTCAACGTGCTTTCATTGTAAGTGATAGGACAAAATCTACAGTCCTCATTTTGTGCAAAAATATATTCCAAAGTTTATCTGAAGATAACATTCGTCCGAGTTAAACAAATCAAGTCTTTTTAGTATAAAACTCTCTCTTTGTATTTCCGGTGTTACCTGTTGAGCTGCAGTGGAGGGAAATGTTGTACTTCAGAGATTTTAAATTGGAAAGACACCCACGTAATGACGTGTTGTGTCAATAAAGGGCTGTGTCAATGTTCATGTGGGCATCTGACTATCGTTTTAAGACAGACTTTAAACACATCCTTTATGGAAAAGCATTGCGGTGTAATGCTTTTCCATATCTGATCCGATCAGAAGTGGACAGCTTTAAAGCTGGGGTAGGCAACATGTAAAGACTAGCAAGAGATAGCTAGATTTTGAAAGGATCCAACTGAAAAAAATCCCAGGCCTCCCTCCAAAGCCACTCCCCCAAAACACATATGGCCACATTCAAAATACCAATGCATTTACAATAAGTCCAGCTACTTGCAGTGGAGAAAAACTTGACAAACCACTGCCTTAAAACAAACTTACCTGACCAGGACCATATTGCTTCATGAAACATCTCTCTTTGCCGTGTGTTTGGCTATATAATTAATCATTATTATATGGGGGTGAAGAAGAAAAGACAGCAGTTTTTATATTTGGGTTCCGCTGAACAGCACAATACCAATCTGTGTGTGTGTGTGTGTGTGTGTTCAGCCCTGGCACCACACATCTCATTCACACCTAATGATCGCAGCCTCTCACTGGCAGCCATCTCTCCACCCAGACCAAATCCAATTACTGGGGACAATAGAAACCAGCTCCAGGCTCGGGACTCCATCAGCTCCTCTGTGCCGCTGCTCCCTGCTCCGAGACTCCTGCTGGACCCCTAATAATGTCGAGGGTCCACAAGGGCCACAAAGTACACCTGTACACAGACACGGATACAAGTACAAAGAGAAACACAAATACAAACACATATCAAGCACAAATGCAAATAAATAAAAAAAAAAAACATATAAAAGTATGACAGCTAACCACAACATACAAGCAAATTTAAATAAGAAAATATATTAGATGTAAGCCTAGCAGTATTAAAAGTAGTACAAGCAAATATAAACAAATAATACAGTTGCACTAATAAAAATGTAAAGCACAAATGTGAACACAGATATAGAAAATATTGCTAACTTCCAGTACAACACACTAAATTCAAAATTTAGACCTACTGAATAATGTTCGTTAGGCGAAGTCATTGGTATTCTATGCAACACACGTTAACGCGACAGGACACGGTTCACTTTTCAATGGCTCCATCTAGTGTCATATACATGAAACCGCAACGGGTTATTCTGGACCAGAATGAAGATCCCAATGAATATCAGTCACACACACGAGGCATTAAGTTAGCTGCTCTGGAACTTTTGGTTTGAAGCTCAATTTTTATAACAACAAATGCTCGGAAATAGAATATAGAAATGTGAACAACAACAATCCCATGACATGTTGATAATGTGACATGATCAAAAGCTCCAAAACAGAACTGAGATTTTTCTGTCCAGAGACATAAATAAAGTAGTGGTGGATTCTCAAATGAGGTCCCATGTTTTTCTTTCTTTCAAATTGAAAATTGTCTAATTTACGGGTTTTAAGTTGATGGAGTGATGTTTCTGAAAGAGTCACACAAGATCACTGACAGTTGCAGTATTCTTGTTATTACCTAATGGCAATTATTTCAACCTTGGCCTTGGCTTGGTGATTTTAAAACACAACACACGTTTTCCTAACTCTAGTGACTGTTACAAAATGTTGTAGTTTGAAGTAGCTTAGGCCTACTTTGATGGTGGCAACATTCTCAAGCATGAGGAATAAGTTTATTTTTGCCAGAAGCCTAAAATGAATGTAAAGTTGAGAGTTAGTTAATGTTTCCCAGGATCAAGAGTGGCTCTCCTTTTATCTTTAACCATTTGAGTGTTTGTTTGTTTTTTGTCTAAAATTTATTCTTGGTAGCATTGACGGATTATTTCCAGGTAATATTGTTGCCATCAAGAAACCAGATGGGAAAGGGAATTCAAAGTAAGCCAGTTATTGACATATTTGATACGAGTGTCAGAAGGCCTCAGGGATGTTGCAAAGTAGAAAGGAAGTTATCGGTCGTTTAATTTTATTTTGAAAGTTGTAGCCGGATGTGGTGTGTGTTACCACGACGACGTGACGTTCGTAGCTGAGGCAACATGGCGAACGGTGGAGTGACCGTAGATGACATGCGATATGCTGAATACACTCCTAAAACAACCGTGAGGAGCGACACGGACATAGACAGACGGCTGGTTAGTATCTGTTTTTACACTGAAGACATTTGTGGAGCCAGTCAAACTAAACCTGGCTGTTTTTTGTCCCTGTGTGATAGGTTCCTCAATGACCGCTAACGTTAATGTCACCGCTCTTGCATAAGCTGGTGAACTAACGTTAACTAACTAACGTTGACTAACTAGCTGAAGTCAGCACAGGGGTTTGGGTTTTGCTCTGACGCTGAACGGTGGTTCGATATCCTTTAGCTTTCTGGACAATATTTATTAACCGTTCAAGCCGCAGGAGACAGTTGACATAAACATAAATATTCACTGTAACGTTAACTAGCTGGTCTCGAGTGGGAAACCCAAAGACTAGCGCTCTTCTTCTGAATTGACTGAAAGTCCACAGTAACCTTAGTAATTAATTAACTGCAATTATAAATCATAAGTAATATATACTTCATGATGTGTATTCAAATTGCAGGTACAACTTCAATGTCACGACTTCCTATGACACAGCACGTGTAAATACTCGGTTACTTCATGACATAACGTTACACACAGCAACAACAACACAAGGTGCCCGTCCTGCAGTCTACCAGCGTTGATAGATGTGTTTTTACTACTAATGATGTAAAAGAATGATGAGCTGACTTGGATAGAAAAGACTCGACAAAAATCTACTGTGACAGATAATTTGCTATTCTCATAGGGAGGCTTGGATATGTACATTTATGGGCTGTAGTTATTTATGTTATGGCACACATTCTGGAAAACTGGTTTAGTATTCATAATGTTGAAGTTTCTGCAAGACTGTACTTTATGGGGCTGCTCAATCGTCCTAAATGTAAAATTATGCTTAGAACTTATTTGAAATAAGATAATCAGGAGTTAAACTGGTAAGTCACTAAACACAAAGCATCAGTATGGTGCTGTTGAGGCCAAAATTGTGATGGCACTCTTCGACATACAATGAAATGTGATGCTCGAGTACTTTCCTCTGTAAAATCGTCCCAAATTCATGTAGTTCACATCTCAATCTTCACAATTAGATTCCTCCATTAGAAATTGTTCAAATACAAGTTTGAGGCTTTTAAGGCCATTCATTATATATCACAGTTTTGTTTATTTAATTTTTTATCCAATAATTTTTTATCCAGTTTATTTAATTTAAGTATCCAATACATTGATGCAATGGGACTCCATCAGTTGACTTCCTTTTTATTAACGTAACATTTACTAAATTTTACTTTTCCACAGAGTACCTGAATTGGACAGCATCAAACAAATCACTGGCAAACAGATATCAAACAGTTTTTTAGTGGAGATTGGTTTGCTGATCTCTCCACAGTGGATCACATGGGGAATACTGTAGCTGCCACACAAATCTTTGAGTAGCTGTGTTAGCTACACATCCAACCCAGTGTGGTAACTGCTGGATGTTTTGTTTTATGTTACAGGGAGGGACTCTGATTGCAGTCGGTCTTGGTGTGGCAGCTGCAGGGTTTGCAGGTAAGAGTAGTTTGATAATATTATCTGGATAAGCATGTACAGCAGTACTTTTACGGTTTGTTTACTATCACTCAGAATCCTAAAATTGTCGCTCTGCCTGCTTTCTCTTTAGCAAGCGAAATTTTCTTTACAGATTTTTCATTTGGACGTTTGCAAACTGTTTCATGTGTTTTGTGTTTAATCCACAGGCCGCTATGCATTCCACCTGTGGAAGCCTCTTGGACAAGTCTTCTCTGAAACTGTCAAGAAGATGCCAACATCAGTGAGTAATCAATTAACCTCCTATGCCTCTGTAGTCATGTTCATATCCAGTCCTGTTCTGCTGAACTTTACATTTCACTTTTCAGTTGTTTGATCTGTATCATTTGCAAATTTGTCTGCACCTTCTTATTATTATGCATCTGACTGTTAAGTGAGTTCATATCTGAAGCTTTTAAAATAGTATTGCTCTTTGGAATATTAATCAGGTCAAAGAATATTGGCTAGGTGTGAATATGGACGTGGCTTAAGGTTCATCCTGACTTGAGGCTGAACAACTGCAGCATTAAATGAACCCGAACTTAACTAGTAGTTGTAGATGGTTCAAAGAAACACTTGAGATATCATAGCTATAGCTTGAGAATCAAAGCTCTAATCCTTTTCTCTCACCACAGGGTTTCTCATCATATTACAAAGGAGGTTTTGAGCAGAAGATGTCCAAACGAGAGGCCAGCCTCGTCCTTGGTATCAGGTAATAAGATGTGTTGTAGTTAATATTTCTGTATTAAGTACAGTGTGTGTCTGTGCTCAGAGGAAAGTTACGATTGCTCACATGGATGTACTTTTTGTGTCATGTCCAGTCCAACCAGCACTAAGGCCAAGGTACGTGAGGCCCATCGGAGGATCATGGTCCTGAACCATCCAGATAAAGGTAAGGCAAAAGTCAGATGTCAAGAACAGTGTTTCTCAAAGTGTGGTTCTTGTGGGGGAGATAATATCCATGAGGAACACAATGTCAGAATGTAAGAGTGTTTTAGTCACAGGTTTCTACACTTTCTGTAATAAAAACTTCCTAAAGCAAAAAATCCTATCAGATGTGCAACCCTGGGACAAAGTATTATCAAATGGGGGTCCGTAGTCTAATTTGTGTCAGTATAGGTGTCCTTGATGTGAAAAAGTTTGAGAACCACCGGTCTAGAATGTGTAAACTGTCAATCACAGAAAATCCGTTTGTCGCAGTATGTTTAGTTTTTTAGTAAATAATATCACAGATGGAAGTTGGCTATAGTAGCAGTCTTGAGTTACAACAATCACATAAACTGTGACCTGTACACATACTGAATATACATTCTGACCTGTCTGTACTGTAAAAACAATATGTTTTACATCAGGAGATCACATAATACAAAGTAACACCCATTATCCCCAAACAATTTACTGTGCACGTAACAAGAAACAAAACAGTGTGTAGCCTAGGCTTGGTACCAGAAGGAGACATATCATCAAAGAGCAGGTAAAGGTAATGAAATTTTGCATTTATTGTTTTTTTAATGGTTTATGCCCAACTCCTCATTTGAGCACTGACACTGTTGGGGAAACCCCATGCCCTATCCCCCCGTCACCCAGCCCTCACCACAAAGCTTGTGAATGGTGAAGTTATCACTGCACATAGTGAAATGTGCCACAAGTTGGGCGAGGGTTCCTATAGAACTCAGTATTAATATTAAATCCATCCATCCATCGTCAACCGCTTATCCTGCGTACAGGGTCACGGGATTAATATTAAATGACGTTTGAAAATTGTGTCAAAGGACTAAAACTCGTGTTTGCGTGTGCGCAGGTGGGTCACCGTATCTCGCCGCCAAGATCAACGAGGCCAAAGACCTTTTGGACAAAGAGTCCCGGCGATGACCTGCACTGTTAACGAACATTTTAAAGATGTCTATCACCTCGTGCATCATCTCCTCTCTGTAGCTCTGCTACATAGACATCATCACCACACCAGTGAATCCATTCAAGCTCCTGGATGAATTGAAGAACAAAAATTATACTTTCATGACAGTTTAACAAGATTACTTAACTTATCATTGACTTAATTTGTCATCATATAAATTTGTATTTCAACCAAGAGTGAAGATTTACTTGAAATGGCAAATGACTGAACAGTCAGGGGTGGGTGAAGTTGCAGTGTCGCCCTCTAGTGGTAGCTGTTCCACATCGAGTGCTTCTGCTGGGTTCATGACTTGCTGTGTAAAAATGAGTGTACAAATGTCAGCATATATGGTATCGTGTAATGATGTATTCTATTTAAAGATCAGTAGAATAATAAATTTAAATATTTCCATGATTAAATAGGTAATGTAGAAGTGGTTAAAAACCTACCTACATAAACCTGGTTTATTAAATAAAGCTTTTTAACACTGAAAAAAAAACATTTGTCTCTGTATTTGGCAAAAGTGTTTCTTTCTTCACATCATTACAAATAACCCCAGCCATGCCTTGCTGAGGAAGCTGTTCATGCTTTTAGTCTGTTTCTGATGTCAGTTTTAGGGTTAAAACACAAGGTGCTCTACCTGCAGTAGCAGACTGACTGTGAGCAGATCTTAGTGTTTCAGGAGTCTTCTGGGCTGCATCTAACTTCTCTCTATTCAAGAGCTACTTCTAGGCCTTTGGACCAAAAACTTGGGAGTCCTAATGTTGGGACTGATGTGTTACTCTGAGATTTTGTTCAGAGAGGTTTTTTTTTATGTTTCTGAAACCCTTATCCTGATTATGGAAAAAGGTATCTTGTATACATGACATTTAAAATATCTGAATATAGCAGAAAGATTGTAACATGCTTATTTAAGTGCATTTAAACACACTGAGTAAACTGGTAACTCAGTGATGCTCTGTCAGGCAGCCATTTTCGATATGTTTCGTAATTACTCTGTTGTATGTTAATCTTTGTAGCTGTGTTTCCTTTAAAAGGGAAAAAGCAGATAAATAAACCCATCATAGACAGCAACTTCAAAACTCTTCTTTATTAAGAGGATGATGTCTTACTGATGTCATTATAGATGCCATTTGAAGGAAAAGACACAAAGCAAGATGTAGTATTTAGCGGCTATACTTACAGCAGCAGGTAATGGTCAAATATACCAACCAAATACAGCAAGGTTTGCTTGGGAAAAAAATAAACAAGGAATCCATCTTGTTCTGATGTTACCATGTTGGCAAATGACCACCAATCTCAGGGCTCCCAGAGGTCACCTCAGTCCATGTGGTCAGTCTGGACCAGAGAAAGCAGCCCTGGTCTGATATCCATCATGAAGGCAGAGGGTTTGTTTAGAGCAGCGAAGTGGTTGGAGCACATAAACATCATGGATCCCTTAATTCTACAACTGTGTTGACTAAAAGTCCCACAGACCATTTCAACGTCCAATCAGTGGGCTTGAAGTCGCACTGAAATTAAAATTAATTTTTGTCTTTCCTTGGTGTGTGTTTCCACTTGTGTATTTATTTGGTCAAATCTGTAAAATTCCCAAATTAGGACAGATAATTTGTGTACAAACTGTAATAATTCACGCTCTCAAAATATTACATATTTTGCCTTCTCCCTTCATGTAGATGGCAGCATTTGCCTTTGGTGCGGTGCATTCAGTCAGCCGAAGATTTGAAAAAGACGGCAAAGACATTTATGAAATACTCCAAACCTCGGACAATAACAGCCGCAGTATCAAAGTGATTAACAGTCAGTAAACCTGGAAAATACGCTTTTAAGGGATCTCAAAGATAAAACTATGTCCAGTTTAACAGAAAACCTGATGTACATCCACATTTCTCAGTCCAAGATAAAAAATAAAACTGTATTACTTACAAGGGAACCATATTGAGAGTGTGAAGAGTACACACAAGACAAAAATATGGCATAACTGCACATATACCACCTTTGTATATAGCAGGTCGAACACAGCGCTGAGTGTGTGTCTGGCAATGACTCAGCAGGAGTCAAAATAACATGAACGAAAAGTAACATCTAGTGGGTAGCTGGAGGAGGCACAGACAGAAACCTTGGTAAACATGATAGCACCATGGAAACTCCGCCCACTTAGTAGAACAAGTGGCATGCTGGGAAAGAGGTGGCGGTGTTAGGTGTACATTAGGAGTATTCTTATCCAAACAAATAATTTTACAGTTGATGGTCATCAACACAGATCATCCAGAGACATGAATATTAATTATTCCATTAAATACTTCCATTATTTTACATTTACGATCCAGTGGGTCAGATTTGAATGGAAATCTGCGGGATCACTTAACAGCTCACAGGGCGCTCCAGTCCTCCAAAAAATGGTAAAGCTTTCACCGTGTGAAAGAACTATGGATAGATTACAACCAACATGTTTGTTCTCTTTCAGGATAAGCAGTGAGGCTGATGGAAAATGTCGTCTTTATGTAAAGAAATACCATCAGGAAGAAAAATCTACTGCCGCAGTGAGACACAAGCTACCAAACGATGACTTTCGTGGCTTGGGGAGAACAAGTCAGAGGCTTCGGTGGAAATCAATCAGCAGCCCTTCGTTAACGAGCTTCATTAAGGCTGCTCTGGTTAAACGTCATCAGCAAGCCATTAGCAGTCCTGCGTAGCCCTCTCTAAGTCTTCCTCCTGCTGCTGCTCCGCCTCCTCCTCTTCCTCCTCATCTTGCTCCTCTTTCTCGCTCAGTTCCTCTCCAATCACGTCTAGCCGTGCCTCCTGCCTGTTTAGCACCTCCTCCTCCTCCTCCTCGTGATGGACCCCCGCCTCCTGCAGCTGCAGCCGTCGCTCCTCCACCAGCAGGAGGCGCTCTCTGACAGCCTCCGCTGCAGCTGCCGTGTCGCTGGGACTCCCGAAGTACTGCTCGCTCCTGGAACAACAACACTTTGACTTAGGAATTTTTGATAATATGAAGTGCGCGTGTTTTTGGTTATACTTCCAATAATCACAGAAACCTGAACATTTAGCAGCTACAGAGCCAAGCATTTCCCTCAGCAGTTTTTAGAAACCAAAATCAAAGCTAAAAGAAAGTGAATATTGGTTTCATACTTGTCAGGCCACCAGACACACAAGTCCAGATGAATGCTAATGATGCCCT
>NC_060156.1:20791644-20797383 GCF_021292245.1 Micropterus dolomieu | reverse complement strand
TGCTGCTCCGCCTCCTCCTCTTCCTCCTCATCTTGCTCCTCTTTCTCGCTCAGTTCCTCTCCAATCACGTCTAGCCGTGCCTCCTGCCTGTTTAGCACTTCCTCCTCCTCCTCCTCGTGATGGACCCCCGCCTCCTGCAGCTGCAGCCGTCGCTCCTCCACCAGCAGGAGGCGCTCTCTGACAGCCTCCGCTGCAGCTGCCGTGTCGCTGGGACTCCCGAAGTACTGCTCGCTCCTGGAACAACAACACTTTGACTTAGGAATTTTTGATAATATGAAGTGCGCGTGTTTTTGGTTATACTTCCAATAATCACAGAAACCTGTCAGAGGGGTATGACATGCAACAAAAGGTGCAACGGTTGGAAATGAACTAGGGGTGTTGCAGTTATGTGGCATGCGTTATAACAGGTGTCTTTCAACCCAATGTTGCCCATTCAGCCCACTAATTTACAGTTTTCGTTTACTCTCGCCACTCTCATAGCAGCTTTTTTCTGTTATACAGCTAGAAACCCACTGTGCGCTACCTGCTCAGCTCCATGATGAACATAGTAGAACATTTAGCAGCTACAGAGCCAAGCATTTCCCTCAGCAGTTTTTAGAAACCAAAATCAAAGCTAAAAGAAAGTGAATATTGGTTTCATACTTGTCAGGCCACCAGACACACAAGTCCAGATGAATGCTAATGATGCCCTCTTTGTCTGCTGGATGCGTAAATAGGCAACTGCTTGCTAACAAGTTTGACATCAACTGAATAAGGTGATGATATGTCAGTCTTGTGTTCACAGCTAAAGGACAGGATTGGGGGCTAGGCATGTAGCGTAAGTCTCCAGGGAAAGCACATCATTGCAGTGTCCCCCAAAGTGACAAAAACAGATTTGTGTACCCATCAGGAAAGATAACAGGCATGGTCAGTTTGTCCAGCAGAGTTTTTCCTGAAGAGTCGACTTCATCCAGAGAATCTGGGTCCACACATTGCTGCTGTAACACCTGAAACACAGCAACAACACACGTACAGTACTGAAGTTAAATCTGTACTTTAAACGCCCATGTGGCAAGGGCTGTGATTTTGTCAGCTGCTTCTACAAGTGCACCAACTGAGCCATTGTTAATTTCTACCCAACATCAGCTGATCCTATCGGCCCGCTGATGCACAGATTAAGCTCTAGTCTCCACACCCACAAACTGCTACTGCTGCAACACCTGACAAATACTACAGTGAGGTCTCTCAGCTTGTCTTACCCTCTCGGCAGCGGTGTGGAAGCTCAGAGCCAGCTCCAGTCTCTGTTGTCTCTCCTCACTGCTGACGCTGAACTGTTTCCAGACTCGGTTGAGTCTCGGCAGAGTGTCTCCAGACGAGCGTGTCGTACAGCGCAGAGACTGACAGAGGACGACGGTCGCCTGCAGCAACTGACGGCCGTAATCATAGGTGCTCTGAAGGAAAAGACAGAATTATTTTGTCAATCTTCATCTCAAGTTGACAGTCTTCACTCTATGGCATAGCATGTCAGACACGTTGGTACAAACTTAAATGTCTAATTATTGGAAGGAGTGCCATGAAATCTTTAGGGCATCCTCCTTTTCTCTAGTTTAACTTAGCCAATACTTTGATTTCAAAACTAATCAGCCTAAACTGTAATTTGTGTTTAGTGCTCAATAGCAAATGTACTAAGATGGTGAACATGGCAAACGTCAGCATGTTGTCATTCTTAGCATGTTAACACGCTGGTGTTAGCATTTAGCACCTCCGTACCAACAGTAAGTAAAGCCTCACAGAGCCAAAACTAGACCATAATAAGCTATAGGAGGCTCAGATAACAAAATAAAACTATTTGTTAAATAAAACTACTATTTAAAGCTGCTCTAATCAATATTTTTACATTAACAATAGATAAAATGACTACTATTAGTCAGAAAGTGTCTCACCTGAGCGACATCCACAAACTTCCTGTGTTTGTCCAACATTGTCCTCGTCTCCTGAGACTCGTCGCCCAGTCTAACGTGAGTCTTCAACAGGGCGTCCAACAGCTCGCCAAGCCACTCTACTGCCTGAACACACACAGCTCAAAATATCAATATCAATACAGGAATGTTGTTGAATGTTGTTGTATGTGTTGTTCTTGCGCGTCCTACCTGTAAAGCGTCTTCTTCACATTTGAACAGTTGAACCATCTGCAGCATCTTCAGCCTCCTCACGTCCACCATGTCTTCACACCTGCAGCACAGGACAGAACAAAACGATATACTACTGATTCAACTATTTTTTGAGTCTCACTCAAAGTGAAAGTTTGTCCTGAGGTTGGCACTAGAAGAAAGGCCACGGGGTCAAAATCTAAACAGTTCATCCTCTGAGGATCAGGAATGAGATCCTAACATTGAAAATCTGACCAGTGGTTGTAGACTAGTACTTAATCTGTTTCATTCCAGAGTGACCAGAACAACATTAGCATCTTTAGCCGTGTGGCAAGGCATCGCTGCTAAACTCTGCTGTTATAAGAAATAGAAGAAGAAGAAAGTTACCTCTGCTTGCGGAGCTGCATCTCCTCCATCACAGCCTGGATGTGCTGAACGTTCTCCTGTTGTTCTCCAGCTGGACTCTCCGTTTCCTCCAGAGACCAGGAAGGCTGCGTGCACATCTGCTCCAGCAACAGCGCCCCCTTCTGACGTAGAGAAGCAAGACCTGCCTCTGTACGGAGGGGAGACAGTTCAACTTTTCTGCACCAATCATTTAGCAATGTGTTACTGTTTGGGTCTAAAAGATGTAAATGTACAAACATAAACAGAAGAAAACCCACAAAAAGATGTTATTATATAAATTTATCATTCAAAGCACGAACCGACAGTCTGCAGCTTCTCCTCCAACAGCTTGAGGTTTTGCTGAATGGAGGCTCCATCAGCTGGAGCCACATCAGCACAGAGCATGCCCAGCAGACCGTCCAACTGCTGGGACAACTGAAGAGAAAGACACAGAGCTTTGATTCATGGCCACTTGCCCAGATTTTGGCTTCATCCTGGAATCTTCTGGCTTTAGTTTGTGAACAGTGCATGGAATGTGACCCAGGACTGTAGGGCTCTGCAGCGGTTGATTAAAATTGCACAGAACATCGTTGGTACCCATCTACCGAGCATCAGTGATATCGGTGAGGTGAGGTGCCTGCACAGAGCCCGCAGGATACTAAAAGACGATACCCACCCAGCCACAGCCTGTTCTCCCTGCTGCAGTCTGGCAACCAGTATAGAAGAATCAGCTGTGTGACTCCTCAACTCCACCTCATCCTTGTTGTCCATCCATATAGTTTTATATTTTTTCTTTTTTGATAAGCAAGGCTAGGTACAGACTGTGTGTGTGTGTGTGTGTGTGCGTTACCTCCTGTGTGGTGCTGTGGAAGCCCTGTGCGGCCTGCAGGACGTTCTGTCGGCCTTCCAGCTGAGCCGCCTGTTGGTAGCAGACGTCGCTCAGCTGCTGCTGCAGCGCCTTCAGCTCCACAACTTCTTCCTCCTCCCCGGCACTGAGCAAGGCAGCGATCTGCTGGTTCAACTCCACGTACACCGCAAACCACTCCTGTACAAACACACATATAGACAGACACAGAATCAGCCTGAGCTCACATTCACCAGTGTAACCCATACATCCCAACATCTATACTCTGTAACTATAGTTTTTAGTTACACCAAGCTAAAACTAAAACACTCTAATACATTACCCCTGCAATAAATGCTGCCTTCAAGAAGGATATAATGTTCTGTTTTTAAAAAAAAAAATGCTACATATTCTGTGAAATGTAATTTTCATATGACACAGAAACTGAGAGAGCAGTTGCTGGGAGCAGTTATTTTAGAGAGAAACGTCTAACATGTTAGGATATACATTTATTGAATTTCTTTGATTGATACAACTCTCATGCTTGTGCGTTAAATATGAGGCTGAAGTCAGGAAACAGTTAGCTTAGCATAAAGACTGGAAACAGCAGTAATTAACATTCTGTGTGTCGTTTTGTTTGATGTGAGTTTTGACTATGTCACTTTTCCCAGCCAGAAATGGTAGTGGCCATAACCCTTGTCATATCTCCACTTCTGGTTTTGAACAGATTCCTCAATAGAGATCTAACATACTAATTACTATGAATTTGAGATGTTGGTAGGCTGATTTTGTTTCCTTTGGACAGAACCAGACTAGCTGTTTCCAGTGTTATGCTAATCTAATCTAATCTAGCTAAGGCTGTAGCAACAGATATGAAAGTGGTATCAATGTTCTCATCTAACTTTCTGCAAGAAAGACAAGAAGTGTATAAAGGATGCCAAACCATTCTTTTAATGTTTGTCATGTCAGTTTAAGAGTTTTTATTTCTGTGGCTTAACATGAATTAAAATGTGCAGACGATGAGTTGTCCGTACTGTACCCACTACTGTGTGTGAAGCTCTGAGTCTCAGTTACTGCAGTGATCACACCATGAAAGTGTCAGATGAAATTCATTGAGATTGAATGACAGTGAATTTATTTCTGCAACATTCTTCTGACCTTTTTACGACTACAGACAGATCTTTGTAACCCCAAATCTGATTAATCCATTTGACCTTGGTGTGTGTCGGTGTGCGTATGTGTGTGTGTTCAATGTGCTGCATTACACTGTGCTGGCTCTCGATCTCCTCGTGTTTCTGCTGCAGGGCCTGAGCAGCTCGAATCGAGTCTCCGATTGCCTGCTGAGTCTTCAACAGCTCTGATCCTGGACCCTGCAGCCAGGTGACCACCTGAGAGAAAGAGAGAAAATGCTAAATACAGACTTGTGATCTCCTAGGGAGGGAGAAGTGAGAGGAAGTGTGAGGAGCTGGTTCTGGAGGTAAAAGTCCCATAGACAATGTCAGCTGAGACACATCTGAAGCACTTGCAAACTGCATGGACATGAAACTCTTCTGGTTGAATCATTAGTACAAACAAGGAGTTGTCAGAAAATATCTGGCTTTCATCTGACAGTCCATAGTACATGCCGTGTATACACAAATGTAAGATGAGAGATTAACTACAACTCCCAAAGTGCATTTCTTAAGAAACATCCAATCACAAAGCTTAAAATTATGTTACATGCACCGCTAACAGCAGGTAAAAGCTATGACCAGTAGCAGTTAAATGTAATTCAGCCATAATTCATATTATTTACACTTGTGCTTTTCCTACTGGCACATGTCAAAATGTCTGCAGTGAAAAGGGGCCATTGGGAGACATATTGTGGATTGTGCAGATCTCCTTCAGTCTCAGTAAGTCTCTGAGATGCAGTGCAGCAGAGCGACCAGCAGGGGGCTACAGGCTCTACTTGTCTCTCTGTGAAGGAGTTCACATACTTTCCATGTAGCATGTGAACTTCTGTATTTCTTAAATACATATGTTGTATTAAAATCACTTCTTAAAATAATTTTCTTTGATATACTTTGGCAACACAAATATATATATTGGTTACAGTAAATCTGTAACGCCACCTTTAAATTTTTTTTGTGTGTATATTACGTGTATATTGTGTGTGTATATACACACATTTATGTCTTACAAAATAAAATCATATACAGCAATTATGATGCTCACCATAGTACTATACAGTACAGTAACATCTGGAACTGTCTATCCAGATGTGAGTTTCAGTATCATGATTTAATTGTATTTATCAGGTCAGTGATGCCTTAAAGTACAAACACACACAGTTTGATCCAGAACTAGGCCAACCACCCCCCCCCCCCCCCCCCCCCCCCCCCC
>NC_060156.1:20763170-20791624 GCF_021292245.1 Micropterus dolomieu | reverse complement strand
CAGAACTAGGCCACCCCCCCCCCCCCCCCCCACAAATCCTCCAGGCTAGCGACCGACATGCGCCGGTTACCATGGCAACCCCAGGCTCATCTCCAAGACAGTGGTGTTACCCATCAGCCCCTGCAGTAAAGTCAGTAGAGTCTATTTCTACTGACACCGATTCTGAGAGTCAAAGGTCAAAAACTACCATCATGGTGTGTGTGTGTGTGTGTGTGTGTGTGTGTGTGTGTGTGTGTGTGTGTGTGTGTGTGTGTGTGTGTGTGTGTGTGTGTGTGTGTGTGTGTGTGTGTGTGTGTGTGTGTGCAAGTGTTACCTGCATGACCTTGGCATGGATCTCGTCTAGCTGGGTGCGTTTGTTTCGCTGCCTGCAGAGCTCCTGGTACCTGGTATACTGCTCCCTGAGCGAGTCCAGCAGCTTCATCACCTGAGGTTGAGCCAGCAGCTCCTCCTCCATGGGACACCAGGCTGGACCTGGGGGTCAGAGGTCAGAGCTAAAGCTTACAGGTCTCAGGTAAAAAGTCATTATCCATACCAGTTGATGATCCATGTAGAAGAAGTGGAAAACAGTTCTTGTATTGCAGATAAGAAGTAGTTAGTTCTAGTATTGTAAATATGATATGGAAAAATGTAAGATCAGACTATTATTTACTTAGCTCACATATTCGTTTGTATTTTCAAACAGAACGTTGTCACATTTAACTTAAGAAAAGACTCTGGCAAACGCCATCTCAGGTAACAAGTTTGGCTGGCGTTGCTGCAGTGTAAACTTTCCCAAATCTAATACGGCATGACAGAGCCATTAAGGTTAGCCTAAACTGGGATACGACAGTATCCAGGACCGGCTTCCACACAGTGGGGGAATATTACACAGTGGATGTGCTGGACGACTTTTGTTTGTGAGGACAAAGATGTAGTAACAGATGTCACTGTGGATTGACTCTTTGGTCATGCTTATGCTCCGCTGACGTTTCATGTTACATTACTTGGTATCTTTATACAGTTCCTAAAACTCTAGCAGTCTACGCAGTACTCTCATAGACTGCGTCATACTGTATTATCAACATAAGACTGCATTCAACTGTCTCCAACAACAGCTTAGATTTTTTTTTTTTGGCCAAAACAATAAAGATCCCTTCATTCATTCATCCCCCTAGTCATCTATCCGCCCATCATTCTGAGCTCGACCAGGTCCAGTCCACCTGGATGACTGACAGCTGCTTCCTCACCTCCCTGTCCTCCTCCTCCCCCCTCTGAGCCGTTAAAACGACGCTGCTGCAGCTCCGACAGCAGCTCATGCCCTGCAGAAAGTCAGAGAGAGGCAGAGAGAGAGAAGGGTGGTTTGAGATTTAAAAGCCTGTTATAAATCACAAGTGTTTGTTTACATGCTGTCACATTATGAAAGGAGCTGGTGGAGGGAGGAGGGTGGTACCACAAACAAAGACTCCTTTCACCTCTGCCCAACACACAGACACAGGCTGCTCAGTACAGTGAGCACAGCCATCCATCATTCATCCGTCCTCAGTGTCTGTTTGGGTCCAGGTGTTGGTGTCAGCAGGCTACACATAAAAGGCATCCTCCTCCCACCCACATCGTCCAGGTCAGGGTGAGCCCAGAAACCAAGCCAAAGAAACTTAGTTTGCCTGCTTGGATCCACGATTACATTCTTTCAGTGACCATTTAAAGCTCATGGCCACAAGAGAAAGTAGTAAGTAAGTAAGTAAGTACATAGTGAGTAAGAAAGCAAGCTGAAAATAGGCTGCTGGTTGGGTTGTTATTTTGACTGTATGAGCTGTTTTAGAAGAATATAAAATATAATATTGTTTTTCAAGCATGGGAGATGATACATATAGGTTCACAATTTCACAAATATTTCTGGTGCCCATATGAACATTGAAACAGGTTTTGCTTTCTGTAATCATTCCTCCTGTTCAAATTGTCCCGTTAGATCCCTTACTAATGCACTCTGAATGTAAGTGATTGGGGACAAAATCCAGTATCCTCGTTGTGAGCAAAGATGTATGGAAAAGTTTATCTGAAGCTGATATGAGGCCTCAGCAGTTTCAGTTCAAACCAAGTGGGTATCTTCCAAGGTTAAAGCCTTTTCAGTATAATATTCTCTCTTTGCGTTTCCCTGTTGCACTGCAGTGGAGGGAAAGTATCTTCATCAGACTCAGACATGAGACCAACAATTGCCTTCACATTTACGTAACAACATGCAAGGGGCTGCAATGATAACGGTGATATATTACCTGTCTGAAGGACAGTCTCAGGGTCAAAGGATGGCAAGAGGGCACAGTCAGCTGATCTGCAGAGGACAGAGAGACACACAGCACTGCATTTCATCTGTCTACTTTTAGTACACTTTAATCTGTAGCTGTGTGTGTGCACATACTTGTCTTTTTCTACCGAGCTGCTCTTGTCAGTGTCGTTGATAATCGACAGCTCGTCCAGTAGAGATGTCGACTCCTTGGTGAACTTCTCAAAAATCTGGAACAAATGACAACAAACAAAAGAAGAGCTCAGACCTGGTGCAAGGTTAACGTGACAACGAGTATTTGAAGTTAACAAACAAATTTAGAAGAATTTATTGAATAAAATAGTGACCAGTCTCTTATTGAGCCAGTCGCTGTGGTCGTAGTCCAGACTTCCCCCAAAATCGTCCGTCAGCTGACAGGGTTCAATGTAACGAGTCAGCTTATTGGCCGAAACCAGGATCACCTGACAGGAAGCAGAGAAACCGGCATTCAAAAGGCAAACATCGACAAAGAGTTTCATTTTGTAATTTGGCCGACACAGCTAGGTACATTTACAGCCATATCGGCAGAGGTAAACAGTCACCATCCCTGACTAAAACTCTCGTCTCTTACAGCTTACTAAGAGATCCCTGTGCTCTCTCTTACGGAAAAACACAACAATTAAACTATTAAATACATTTAGGTCTCACACAAACATTTCATAGGACCTCCACAGATGATTCTCTCTTCAAATGGTTCATATATCCCCAAACAGCATATTGATGTTAACATATCTGTGGGGGGAAATATCGTTTATAAACTTTCCTCTTTCATTTTTCAATATATATAGAAGCATATATAATGTTGGATACAATGAATGATAGGTAGTCGTAATCAAGGAAATGATATTCATTTTGCAAATCATGCTTCCTCGCTTCTCCATCCTACAGCCAGTGACCCAAAAACTGAGCAAAGTCTATATCGCTATAATCAAGGATGTTCCAAAACCCTAAGGGCCTTTCCAAAACTAGACCCTCGCCACTTCCACTACGACACAGAGTGAACTCTGGTCGGAGTCACCCTCACGGCCAAATCGAGTTCCCTAACCCGATTAGGGTATAAATGCAGCGGCCAACTTTAGGACGAACTACCCTCTCCGTCCAGTGTAAATAGGATCTGACATCACCGCAGCTATAATATGTGCATCAAATAAACAGCAGCTGTATTAAGATTAAGATTCAAGATTGATGTTGGGGAAAAGTGTGTTTTTTGCAATAACAAAACTGAAAGCATTTGTCATTCATTTTGTGTTTGTATCAAATATTTCTTTAAGAACATGACTTTAGATATTTACAAAAAATAAATAATATTCATTGGAGAAAAAAAACTATATATTTGAACCTCTTTATCTTATATAAATATATTACATTCACAAAACCAACATTTCAAAGTAAATCAAACATTATATTGAAGCATTATATAGTCTGAAGAATTTAAAAATATATAAAGACTTAACTATTTTTCTTTAATGCCTTTGTTACTTGTTATGTGATCCCCTTGTGTATCTAGTTGTGCCATGTTCTATAATTCTGTTGTTTAATGTAGGCTATTTAGTTTTGGATTAAGATATTCATATGAGATGAATATGATTCAATAAACAGTTTTATTGTCTATCAGACAAAACCATTTTTTTATTAAACACAATACAAACTTTGAGCTACGTTGTTAACCTGTGAATGGTGATATGAAATGTTAGTGTAGTTTTTTAGTTAGTCCAGTTTTTAGTGTAGGAATTTAAAAATCCCACATGTCAACCATCAAAATCACACAGAACTTATATTCCCCCAACATACAGTTCCCCATCGTGCAGCAAAGGGTGTTACACAGCTTCAACAAGCTAAGTGCTCACTTGGCATTGGAGGGTTTAACAACCCACTTCTACCGCGCCCTCATTTGTTCTGGATGGCACTCAATTGCGGACCCTCTGCATGAACGCGCAAACGGAGTGGAAGAAGGTAGGGAGAGGGAGTAGTAAGCAGTTTCGGAAAGGCCCTAAAACCAGAGTGCAGAGTGACTAGAGAGGAAGTCACAGGTGTATCTTTTTTTTTTTACCAGATGAAAACACCCCTTCGATCAGAATCAGCTGTGGAAATTGCATATAACGGCAAACTCAAGGAAACCAGAATGATCAGCACCTCTGGAGGCTCTAACGATTACTAATAATTATCAGATGCATGTGTAATCCAAATCATGAATCAATCATAAAAATACTGCTTTTCACCATTATTCATCAAAAGGCTTCTTTTTTATTATTTCTAATTCCAGCTGCACAGTTGCAGTTATTATTTTTAGTCCTATAATATCAGCCTGATTATGAAAAGCACGGACATATTACCTGCAGCTTTTCACAGACTAATTAAGGGTTTTATTTAGAGCATTTAATGCTAATGTTATTGCTCACCCACATCTGTTCTGTTATATCAGTAAAAAACTAAAAGTAATTGTCTATTGGGAGTTATTCTGTAAAATTTTGTGAAGCCCTGACATCACAAAACATCCACAATTGGTATAACTGGAATAGCTGTAATATGGGCAGCAGGTGTTTTTCTTTAAACTGTTCATTATTACTGCACATATAGGACAGCCACGTTGGGCAAATGCATGAGGCTGTGACTCAGCTCAGACACATTACCTCTGGAGCCCTGCTATTTGTTGATTCAGTGGTTGAGGGACATAATTATAGTTCTGTTTTCTTAACAGTTCTGGGTTACTGAAGATTCTTCTTTAAGTTACTTTTAGTGTTTTTAAGTTTCTGCTTCTTTTTTACTTACAGGTAAAAGTTTAGAACCATTCTTAAGACAATTTGATGTTTTATAAATGCCAGTGCTAATCACAGAATATACTGTATATCTAGGATACAATCCAGTTCTTGGATCACAAGACAAACTTTCTTCAGCTTCCCAGAGCGCTTTCTAAATGTGGAGATCCAGCACTCAGTGTTCATGAACAGCCTGCAAGCTGATCTGAGGTTTTACAAAAGACAATCTTACAACAAGTTAACATACCGAATGGTTTTTTTACATTGTCTCATCACTCACTGAAGCAATTTGAACTGCGTTTGTATGAAAGCTTGCTTTACAAATAAACCGGGACAGTCTGACAACTGGTAGTACATCTGTCCTCCAGCTGTCAGAAAGAGTGGACTGTGTGACTGATTGTGTGTTTATTTAAATGTTGGGTCAGACTTCAGAGCAGTTGTACGACACACACCCCACTGTGACATCCACACACACACACACACACTCCATAGTTCAGATGAGTCACATTTCAACAGCGTCACTGGAATCTCCCTTCCTGCAGCTGTGTGCGAGCATGTGTTTGAAGTGTGTAAATATTAAAAATAAAGTCAAGAAGATAAGCCCTCTAACAGATTCAAACAACAAACTCAATTCCAGCACATTATTTATCAAACATTTCTTTTTCAGAAATAAAAAAAACATACATATTTAAGAACATGGATATTGAGAACAAAACAATGCGTTAAAAAACTGTGCTCTTCATTCGACTCTTAAATGTTGGAGCGTCCTTGAACACACCAACAGGAACAGTTTTCCTAACACTCTCTGCTGTCAGCACGCGATGTCAACCCCACTTTGACTAACTAAAAATAAAATCTAAACGCTGATTGTGATGGAATATCTATCCGCAGCAACTTCCAGGTTGCCACAGACCCACCAACTTGCTCCAGTTACCGTGGCAACAACTGTCGAGCCAACGTGGCTTCAGAAATCTGGGTCACAGAGACTACTGATCTCTGTCAGTAAAACCATCTGTTGTAATAGAAGAAGAGGTTGGCCAAAAATCACATACTCTCCATCCGTCCTGGCTCAGATTTCCCGCAGCACTCAGGACAGTTCAAGGTTATCATAAATGGTTCCGCTTCTCTGTTTGATATATAAGGTAACAACACAATTCAAGAGTGTGTATATCTGTGTGTATGTTTTGGAAGAAAATGTCCTCACAAGAGCAAAACTTGGAAATACAGACAGACCGTTTGTCTCTGAGGTTATTTCAAATTTGGGATTGGATTAGGACAGGATTTAACACAGTTCTTAAAACCGTTCTCGCTCCTCTCTGTGACAACTTTTCACCCTGCCTTAAAGTATGGCCATTCAGAACAGCTCTAAACACTTTTGCCTTTAGATGTGGTGGGACGTCATACAAACTAGGTTGTTTACAACAATACAGAATCATTTAGTATTTAGGGAAAGGACGCAAAATGGTAGACCAGAATATTTCTCAGCGACTGGCAGAGGTGGGGACACAACACGCAGTCAAACAGTACAGGAAAATATTAAACAGATGAGACAAGATTAAAGAAAAGTAAGAGATCAAAATGCTTGTGCGTTCCCCAGCATTCATCTACTAGTTGTTTGGACATTTCACACAAAACCTCATATTGTCACTGAAGGAAAAGTCATCCTCTGAGGACGATCCGTAGAAAATGTCATGGCAATCCATCCACTAGTTGTGGAGATGTTTTAATCTGGACCAAAGTGGTGGACCAACTGACTATAGCTGTGCAGATAGCATGACTAAAAAGGTAAATAGTTGTTCCCCCTGTTGCCTTTTTAGCGACAAACTGTAAATCTGTAATGTCACAGTTTGTAAAACACAGTGGAAACACGGGGAGACCACAAGTACAAATTCAAAAAATCCCCCAAAATCTCTAGTTCCAAAGTCAGTTCTCTAAGCACTGGAGAGTCAAAGTGAATACAAAAGAAAACTTGAAGCTGGTTCCTCCTGAAAAGTTTTAGCGAGCAGCAGCTGAGAGACTCACCTCGAAGCCCAGGCGGTCTTTCTCCTTCCAGAAGCAGAAGTGTGTGACCTTTTTATCCCAGAATTCATCTGGCTTCACCACGCAGACCAGCGACACCTCGGCCGGTATCACATTCTGAAACAGCAAAAACAGCATCCTCAGAATCCTGACAAAGTAATGAAGTCACGTATGCCATTATTGGGACCCATATTTTGTGTCTGTACCTGCAACATGAGCACCACAGTCTTCACAATGTTCCACTGAGACTTTCGTCCGTCCACGATCACGGTGAAACCCCGAGCCTTGCACTTCTCACTAAGGGGGGGGGGGAGAAATTTATAGACAAACATTTACATGCAGAGTTTTCTGCTGTATTTGGGTTGCCCATCCAAATTGACAGGAGGTCAGAGCTTCTGAAAACTAACAGACTTCAAACCATAACAACTGGCAAGATTTATTTGTAAGGATTTTTATGGATAATCCAAGTTATTTACAACTTACTTTATGGAATTTTTTGATATCGTTTCTATTGGTTATAACACACTCACCAAGCTGCTGCTGTGTGCTCTGGTCAATGTTATCGTACAATATAAACAAAATTCCAAAAACAAGATGTAAAATACAGCACTGGCCCAAATACAAGACAATATTTAGACAAAAAGTTGACATTTATGTATTCATGGCATCAGAAATTATTTTTGAGTAACACCAGCTCCTACAGGGCAGAGTGTTGCATCATGGGTTGTTTGCAGCCTTGATGTTGCTAGTGAGTTTTTGAAGTCCATTTAGTCTGTTTTATACAGTTAAGTCAGTCTTAAAGGTTGTTATGAAGCCCAGTTTTACCTACAGGAGTTTAAAACAGCTTGTGTAAGTGAGTGAGTGAGTGATAACAAGTTGAAAGCATCTCCCGACATCTTTTTTGCAGAAATGGGACGGGTTCGCCTGTCAAGCTGCCAAGAATTATCATTAGAGAACGTCATGATGAGGAGCTCAAAAAGGACTGTAAAATGCTAACAACTAGACACACACAAAAAATCATTCTGACTGCATCCAAGAGCCTGACAGGAGGTAGTGACAGTATGCAACTGAAAAAATAGCTTTACATTATGCTTTACTGGAAGTATTTCACTTTTACGTGAGAAAAGTCTTTCAGAATGAGGACTCTCCGTTAGTATATTGGGGGAACTTTTCCGACAGGCCTGATGTGAAAGAGTTTGTGCCTTCAAAAAGCTGTTGGAAAGGGACGGGTGACCTTTTAAATCAGGATCGTCTCATTTTCGGGCCAATATGGTCAGACCCAAGTTGTAATAAACTGGAATCATCCTTTAAGCCTTTTTACTGTACAGCTGAACACGTTGGATTCTTACACTGGAGCCAAGATACAAAGTACAGACCCAGCAGCTCTTCAGTGACAAGTAAACTGCAAACATGTACAAAGGCATTATAAATGAGACAAAACAGTCTTTTGTTAAAATAACTGTACACAGACTACTGCTCCCTGTGTGTGTGTGTGTACCTGGGAATGCTGAGCAGGTAGTCCAATGTGGCGCTGAGCTCCTCCATGCTGGTCTGATCTGAGCTGAGGGGGATGGTCAGGATCAGACCACTTCGCCGGTCTTTGCCCCCTAAGGAGAAACAGACCAGTAGAGAGGGGAGATATCTGTTTACTGACCAGATGAGATTATACAGTCCTCACACTGATGAAACTCATGCAGACATGTTATCTCATGGTTTTTGTGTTTTACCTGACAGAAAGGCCAGTTTCTTCTTGAGGATGGGGAGGATGTTGGTCGCTTCCATGTTGACGTTGGACATCTGTAGACACACATACGCACAACAATCAAAAGATAGGTTCACATTTCTTGAAGTCTATATTAAAATGCCATCGAGACAGTGTTTGTTGACTGTAGTTGTTCCTCCTGCCAGTGAAGAGTGTGGGTACCAAATCTACAGTCCCCATTTTGGCTTAAAATCTAAAGTCAAGCAGAAGCTGTGAGGCTCCAGCAGTCGAAGTTAGAGTCTTGTTAGTTTGAAATCCCTTCTTTATCTCCCTGCTCTGTGTTTCCTCACAGAGCTACAGTGGAGAAATAGTAACACAAAAAACAAATGTCGTGCTAAAAGTCATTTTGGAAAAATACATAGTTGGCTTGGCTAACTCTGACTGCTTAAGCCTCTTATTTGCTTCAATAAATTTAAATATTTACAAAGCCTTTATGCTCTCACAGACTAGTCCACAGCCTCAGACTACGGCTGGTCAAGAAAACAATAATGATAATTATCGCAATATAATTTTCCGCAATAACAACAACTGTTGAATAAATGTTTGATTTAATTCATTTGATTCATGAACGAATTAGCACTTAATTTTTCTAAAGATATTTATTTTGTTGAGGAAAAAGAATAAATATTATATATACACACACACATATATATACACACACACACACATATATATATATATATATATATATATATATATATATATATAAATATAAATAATATAATACTAGTGTCTGAAGCAGGGATGGATGATATATCATATCATGCGATAGATACTTATCACTATGAATACAAAATCATTATTTCTTTTAAGTTTAAAGTCAGATTTTTGATCCAGAGTGAAAACAGACAGTTAATTGTGGTTTTAAACTTTTCTTTATGGTCAGAACATGACATTTGATGCAGTGGATCACTTAACAAATCTGAGGTAGAATGTTTAAAACAATTATGATAAAATCTTTTTTCAACAGATATGCAAGAGTAAAATTAAGTAAAATATTTTTTCTTTTTCCTCAACAAAATATCTTAATAGAAAAATTAAGTCCTAATTCATTCATGAATTAAATCAAACATCATTTATCACAATCATTTATTCAACAGTTGTAATATTGTTATTGAGGAAAATTATATTGCGATAATTATCATAATATAACACACATATATAAGTCAAATATACCAAGAAAGCAATGTATTCTCACTGCATAGATGACAAACACATGCAAGTCAACACAGTAGTATGATATCATCCTATATCATATTACAGGTTATAAAGACAACTGCGATAGGATCACTGTTAAACACTGCTGCAGCACAGACACACTACAAACCCCTGCTGAAGCATTAAATGAATATTATGGAGGCAGCGCAGTGATTTTCCACAAGTATTTTCTCTCAGCTGGCATTTCTCCCAGCAGATTCAGATTCTTGGCTTCAAATTCAGATCAGTCTGTGATTTACCATCATCAGTGTGTTAGTGCAGTCAACGCTGCCAGTCAGTAAATCTTTCACTTTAAGTTTCTGTCAATTAATTGTCATTTTAGTTAAGTAACCAATAGATTAATTGCTTATGAAAATAATTATTAGATACAACCAGTTTGAACTGCAGGAGGAAACCAATATAGAAAACTTGCCTGTTTTCTGTGTCTTACAGCGTAAATCTTAGTGTGTAGTACATTTAGTACATATAGTACATTTATGCTATTTTTTAAAGTATGTATATTGAGAATCTTAGGCACAAAAATGTCCTTCCAGTTGAAATAGGTTGCATCTTATCCTGACACACTTTCTTGACATGATTTTGCAGGAATCAAGGACTAACTTTTTATTTTAACTTCTAACTTGCAGTCATGTCCATGGCCTTCACGCTCGTATCATTTTGGTATTCAAGACTCTCATAACCTATTTTCTCAATCACCTTCTTACTACGCGTGATGGGAACATTTTCAGCCGAAAGTTTGGTTTGACAAATGTATGACTTGATCTTGTCTTGAAATTTAATTAAAATCTGATGACAATGTGATGTCAATCAATCAACATAATCAAATCTGAACAAACCACACCCACACACTCCTGGTGAAGCAGATTAACCGAGTATTTTAGAGTGACATTATTAAAGAGCTATTATGCACATTTTCAGGTTCAAAATCCTATTTAGGGGTTGTACCAGAACAGGTTTACACAGTTTAATTTTGAAAAAACACCATATTTTTTGTCATACTGCACATTGCTGCAGCTCCTCTTTTCACCCTGTGTTGAAGGCTTCGTTTTAGCTATGGAGTGATACATCTTGTCTCTAAATGATCTTTGTTGGGAGTTGCAAATGCGCAGTTCCTAGTTAAGGACTACTAGCCAATCAGAAGCAGAGAAGGGTGGGTCAGTGAGAAGCCACAGCTTCGGTTCAGCTGTAGGTGTTGCTGACCAGCTTGGCAATATGGACTGGAGCAAGACTTTCAGAGTGGGGAGTTATTAATCTGTAACAAAAGTATCTTTCATCCATAAAGTTTTAACTGAGCTCTGCATCACAGTAACAACTTCATGTCCACTGACTGCCTGGAGGGTAGCTAGTGTTTTGAAAGGAGAGGAGAGGTGTGTCGGACTAGCCGCTTGGCAAGCTTATATGAGGCGCATTTTGCTGGACAACAAACGCCCTGTTTTCAGGCAGTTCAGAGCAGAGTTTTCTGTGGGAGATGGGAACTCCCTTTGGGCTTTTTCACTTTGCAAACCTATTACATGCACAAATAAGGTATAACTCAATAAAGGAGAGGGGAAAAGCCGAAAAGCATAATACCACCTCTTTAATAAATAATGTAATTACTTACATTTAATTTCTGCTTTTCTAGTCATTAACATTTATTGTTATTGGAAAACCAAGTTTTCAGGGGCTTTAATAATGTACCATTACATTTTTTAATATTTACTTTTATGCAGTTACTAAAGTTGTTAGTGTTTCTCAATTCTGCTAAACTTTATTTCAAAATAAGTTCGTTATTTGATACAAATATTCTTATTTTTATTATTATTATCAGTAGTAGTAGTAGTAATCATAGTAGCCCAGTTGCATCTGTGATTATTAATTAGCCTGGTTACTGCAGCACCAGTCAGTCAGTCCTGCTGCAGGGCTTCATCCTCTTCCTCCTCGGGTTGCTTGCGGCCTGGCTGCAGCTGCAGGACGGCCCGGCTCGGTTTGCCTCGGCTTGGTTCGGCTCGGCCCACAGACACAATGACCTACATATCCAGCAGCTGCAGGCTGCGGCGGCTGCGTCTTTAACGTCCCCCACCTCAGCCTCGATCCACTCAAGATCGACAACTTTGGGATCAATGAGCAATGCGATACATATTGATCAGGCGGATTTTCTTACCTTTCAGTCAAATCTGCAGCATGATACTGTCCCGATTTTTTTTCTCCCAGTCTTCCTCCTTTTCTCCTCTGTCTCTCCTTCTCCTCTGCAGCACTTCCCCTCCCCCTCCTCCTCGTCTTCTTCTTCTTCCTCTCAGGCCGATTTACCAGGAGATATTATTGTTTTCCATTAAAAAAAGACACGAAAGCTCTCAGTTTGGTCTCCGTTTGCATTCAACAACAGTGGAAACGCACAGAACGCAGGCGGTGGAGCTCGCTACTCTGCGCAGCCTCAGTGAAGCACAATAAAAGAATACGACTTCCGGTAAGGCGACTTTCCAAATAAAAGCCTGGAGGCATCACGGACATGTGGTCGAACAGTTTCTCTTAGCTTTCTCATCCAAATTTATTTTTATTTACAATTTGTACGATTTTGTCTTTAATTATATTTTTTTAGAGAGAAAATCTTATTTTGTTTTGTTCCATAATATTATAGGCCTATCAGATATCTTTTTTCAGTTAGTTGTGGGATTCTTTAGTGTCAGAGAGTGTAGTAGTTTAAAATATAATTTAAACAAGATTAGAGTTTACAGTCATGATATGGCAGCCCTCTATGGCTGTAGTGGTCCTACAAAACCAAACTGTTGGACGAACCAAAATATTAGACAGTTGAAGATATTGGACTGATGATAGCGCTTAAGTTCACAAAGACTGTGAAAGTCTGCATCAGATTGCACGATAATCCATCCAACAGTTGTTGAGACATTAGAGGAAAGGTCACAGCTTAAGTTGGACAGTGTTAAAGCTGGGGTAGACAATTTATGTCAGAAGCGTTTTTGTTGTGTTCGTTGAAATTCTCTTTACATTGGGACAGCACTCAACAAACTGAAAATTTTTTTATAAAATCCTGTATCTGTGGCTGTTGCAGGACTGTAATAAGCACGGATAATAATTTCATTTTCTACCTACCTGTGCGCAAGTGAAGCATTGAGTAGTTTGACATGAATGAAATATTTTTTTGTCCACTAATGTGGAAATTTGTCTTTGGCTTCACAGGCTGATGAAACACCACATCATTTAAAATCACAATACAAAACAATAAATAACACAACATACAAAGTACAGACCATAATGGACAGGATTCCAGTGTAGAGACATATTTATGAATTTAGAGAGATCATTGCATTTGTTGCGAAAGACCTTCCAGAGGGCAATTTGACAAATTCATTAAACAAGGATCAGATGCAGAATCAGATGCAATTTGTCTAGCTTTTGTTTCACCTGCGTTTTATATATACATCCCAATTGTTTCTGCTCTTTCCCAATAATCTTAACAGCCAAATTTGTAATTCTGCACAATCTGTTTTTGTCCCTCGCCTGCAAGTGTCCATACTAGGAATATTAAAAGCAGTTTTGGCTGTAAAACTTAATTAATATGTTGTCAAACATCTCATATCTCGTATCATCAATACGTTTGTGGTAACTATTTTGCAAAAATTTATATATTCCAATAACTAGATTTTAAGACAGGGCCCATCTATAATAAGAAGCCTCAAGATTATGTAATGATGTAGACATTACGGCCTGATCATTCCAGTTGAGAGGTTCGAAGGTTCAGTTTCAGAGTAGTGAAGAAAATCGGCTCTGCTAGTGAGTTAGGCTAGTTTGACACATAATCGTTATTTTCCCCACTTTATGAACATTTCACAAGATTTACAGCTAAGGGTTTCTGTCCAAATTCACCCCAATGTGTTCAAAGATTGCTTTGAAGCATTTCTGTTTTGTATGCTTGTATTTTGAAATGCTCGTAGCCTCTTTTCCGGTAAAACCCTGGGTAGCTTTATCAGGCTGGAGCCGTGTGTCCGGGGCGGGGCCACAGCCGGACAGGCCACTGAGGCGTTCGTGTGCCCTCGGAAACTGCATAATTCAACGTTCATGCTCAGATTTATGTGCTAATAAATAAATAAAATGCTTTAGGCCTATATATGAAAACACAAAGTCAATAAACAACAAAGACAGTCATATTCAATTAATAAAAATATTGAAGATCATGTCAGTTAACAGTTAGTTTTATTTAATTTTGATTTATTAATTTATTTATCACATTAAATATACATATATTTATCTTAATCATACTGGTGAAATTAAACAAAACGTCTTTATATATACACACACAACAAAAAATTTATGTTATAAACTCTGAATCTCGTAAGGTAGCATTGCTACTGCTAACACCACTGCTACTGCTGCAGGAGCAAAATAATCTTTCCACCTGGAGTCTGTACAGAATTCACATTCAAAATAACTTTCACATTCACCTTATTGGTTTATTTTTCTTTGCACTTTCATATGTATGCTTTCAACGTTAGTCACATTTGTGCTATGTTTATAAACACAAGTTTCAATCCACGAGAGGGAACACAGTAAATTAGACCTACAGTGAATTTAACTGCTGGGTTTTTAAATGTCCCTTTTAAAGTTTAAAGACTTCACTTTTTGCTTTTATTTTTGGTGTGACAATAGAGAGAAACGAGAAAAGAGCAGGAGATAGAGAGGGGATGACATACAGCAAAAGGCTCGGGCCGGACTCGAAGCTAGGCCGTAGTGAGCACTCAACCAGGTGAACAACCACAGCTAGCATTGCTACCATTACATTGGTTAATGAAAACAAATCAGTTATTCTTTGACTCCTTATTTTCACTGAAGCTTTGCAATGGTTGCATTAGTTGTCTCGCTGTTACAGTCGTTGCTGTATAGCGAGTGGCCTAAAATCAAGGGCGCCTGGACCTGGTTGAGGTTGGTTGAAGACGTTTTGTTTCTCATTCAAGAGTTCTGAGTACAACCAAGTCCAGTTGCCCTTGACTTGAACCCACCTTGGATAAGTATGACTTGGATGACTGAGAATTTAAACAGACAATATCAACTGTTGTTACTTTTGATGAAATGTCAGTGAATGCATCACTGGAGCCTCTGCAAGTCCTGTCCAAGTCGCCACCTGGTGGGATGAAACGAAAACAAAAACAAAATGTAATTTATAAAATATAACATAGTTTTGGTGTTTTTTGAGCCGTTTCACTGTCTAGAGTTTTGTTTTTACATTTGTTTGAGTGTCAGGATATTATATTATAGGTGAGTTGCGCAGATGATCTCAGATGCCATAGTCTGGTCTTTAGCTGATTTCTCACTATCCTTTGGAGCAGGCGTGGAGGCCCATGGCCACCTGAACCTGAAAGCCAGAAGAAGGGAGATGCATTATTAGGCTGCACAATGTATTGTCTTTGTTTTTTTTTACATCGTATACATCTTGTTATATAATGTTAATTAATGTGTGGCCGTGCGATGGACTGGCAACCTGTCCAGGGTGTACCCCCCCTTTCGCCCGATGTAAGCTGGGATCGACTTCAGCCCCCCGCGACCCTGCAGGATAAGCGGTTGACGATGGATGGAGGGATGGATGGTGTTTGTAATGGATATGTGGTTGATATTGGTATTTTTTACTTTTATACATACAAAAGGGGGACAAATTAAAGGAAAAAATACTTAAAATAGAGAAAGAAACATCAAATGCATTTGCTTCAGTGCTTCAGGGTTCACTGAAAACCCTTTACAGTCACCAGATCTCAACGAATTTCACAACTGGATGACTTTGAATCAGTGTGTAAGAAGACAGTGCTCTCCACCACCATCTCCATAAGATCAAATTATATAATGTCTGTCTCTGATGCTAATGTCTGGCTGTGTACGCTGTACTCAGGTCCCCTTTGCAAAAGAGATCTTGATCTCAGTTAGATTACCTGATTAAATAAAGGCTATAAATGAGGGACTATCTTGTGAAGGAATAGTGTTCATCCCTCCAAAAGAGTTACGCAGACTTGGCAAGGTGCGCGGAAGCTGCTGTGGACGCTCGTGGTGGCCTGACTCTGTATTAAGACACTTCATGTTGAGGTTTTTCTTTCATTTGTCAGTTTGCAGTAAAATAAGGCTGATTTCTAAGAGTACCTACATTTTCTCTCTATTCACCAGCATAGCCACAGAAGTATTGAGTCATTGAGTCATGCAATGGGGCAGCAGTGGAAATGATTGTGTCCATGGCTTGCTGCTTGCGGTTTGTTGCTAAATAGTGTAATAAAAGTGAACTAAACCTGCCCTGCAAGCTGTGCAATGTGATGTGACTGTGCAGGCTGACCGTTGTGTGAGCGCCATCTGCTGCATGGTGTCAGGCAGCGGCTTTTTGAAGGTCTCGGGCAGGAAGACGCAGAGCAGAACACTGAGCAGTGACAGAGAACCCACAATGATCCACGGCAGGAACTGACAAAATACAGCTGGAAACAAAACCAGACCAGATCAGTGAGTTCCAGATTTGTCCAATACATGAGCATTAAAAGTCACTTAACTTTACACATGATCAAACGGTTTCAAACAAATATGTGTTAGACTGAAGTTATTATATACACACTATCCAGAGTATTATGTATGAAGTGAAAGGTCTCACCCAGCTGCATCAGATATGGGGAAACAGAGGACCCAACTCTGGAGGACATGGCACAGGACGACATTGCTGTGTTCCTGATCACTGTGGGAGACAGCTCACCAGTGAGTGTGTACAACACCCCGAAGCCGGCCAGAATGCCAAATTTACCGAGCAGCACCAGGCACAAGGTGAGTGTTGGATGACCTGTAGGGAGGAGGAGGGCTGTGAGCTAGGGGTGGGGGAAACAGAGCATTTCTGAAGCACTGAACCGCTATAAAGCAACTGACTGTTCACTATTTCGAAGTTACTCTATAACATCTATACGTCTCATTACTAAAATCTTTCATCCGGTTAAAATATATAGTTAAAAATCACCAAGATCTAAAAAGTGTATCATAAAACTGTGGGTTAACATTGGATAGAGTCAGTTTATGACAGATTCTGGTTGACAAAAATAATGCTGACGCATGCGTAAAGGGGATATGATGCCACTGATAGGCGACCAAATGAAACGCACCTTTACCTTGATCAAAATTACAGATTTCTCTATGTTTGAAAATTGTTGGAAACATTTGGGATGATGAAACAACACAGCTCAAGAAAATATATAACATAGGTGTAGTCGTTTTTTAAACATTTCAATGCAGAAGACAAGCTGCTTTTGTCTATTGTTGTCTGATATCAAGGATCCATTGTTCAAAAAAATGAATAAGAATTTCAATTATATATCTGTAGCTTAAGAGAGCAGTGGGCAGTCACTGAATAGGCCTAGCGCCCAGGGACCAACTCAAGCTCTGAGCCAGTACCTTGGTCAGTGGTACTGACTGGAGAACCTAACATAACATGCTTTTAATGGTGGGGGGAACCGGGTCTTACTCACTGTGCAGAGGGATCTGGATGAGAAGCACAGCCAGTGCTCCCAGCAGAATAAGGCTGATATATGACCGCCGGCGAGGCAGACTGCGTACTGTCAGCCAGCTGGTAGCATACGCTGGGAGCTCAACAGCAGTAACCAGGAAGTAGTTCAGGAAGGGGTTGCCATAAAGACCAGACATGTTGAATGACAGCCCAAAGTAGCTTACGCTCAAAGAAAACCTACAAACAACAAGAGAACCAAACCTCAGCTCTACACATTAACATCCCTTAGAGGCCGCAATTCTTATAGCAGTATGATTACAACAGCAACATATGAAAATGTTGGACAGAGCAAAATAACACAGTGATGATTTAGCCATTAGTGAAGCTAAAAATAAGTTTTATCTGGAGGGTGTTGCAAGGAGAAAGGTCATAGGGTCATTAAAAACTAAAGGGTTCCTCCTCTGGAAAGCAGGAATGCGAATTTGAACATTAGATGTTGGAAGTACTGGAGTAAGAGCAGAAACTGTATCCTGATGGTAGTGCTAAAGGAAAGGTCAGAGGGCCAAAATCATTAGTAATCATCCTCTGGGGACAATAAATATCCACAGGACATTTTATGGAAATGGACAATTAGTTGCTCAGATATTGTATCTTCCTCTAAATGGACAAACTAATGGACTATGCTACTGGTAGTGCTAGTGCTTCCTGAAGAGCTTTAACTCACCACATGAGCCACAGCATAAGTGTGATATGTCGAATGTTTGGGGTCCTCAGCAGGTCCAGGAAGCTGACGGACTGTCCTTTCTGGTTTGTTGCTTTTGTAACCTGTGGAGAGAAAGAAACTACAGTACAACCGCCACTGTCCTTTAGCATGTGGAACAAGGCTAATGTTAGAGGTTCTTACATTGAAGAAGATGACATGAGGAGCTTCGACTCTGTTTTCCAGAGCTGCTGACCTCAGCAGGAGTTCTGCTTCCTGCAAACGGTCGCGAGACACCAACCAACGAGGAGACTCTGGAACCAACCTGGCGGAAAGACAACCAGTGCAAAAATGTATCCCCTATAATTTATTAGTTGAAGGACTCTAGATCACCCTGGTTCAACCATCTGTGTTATACAGACTCCAAAACGCCACCCAGGCCAGAAGACCCTATCATTGTGCCTTGTGTTATGCATGTGATTAAATGCATTTTTTTGAATATCTGCAGGATGCATGTTCAAGCAAGGTGGTAAGTTGCACTTCAAACATGCAGTAAGGCATTCCTTGAGTGGGGTGTTCCCAAGTGGGCAGGGAAGGCCATAGATTCACATTACTGAGTTTGAAGGTTTATTAGATGGCAAAACACAGCACTTTTTGTTTTAGAACTGTGGTATGTTATCATAGCAACAATTGTTTTATTGTAAGGTAGACAGTAGATATATAATACTCATGTAACAAAGTTATCCCAGCAATGTGCGCTTGCATGTGATTCGGATGACTTTGCATTGCGCTGCCAGGCAGTGATCGGTTTTCCAGTGAAATGAAAGAAAGGGTTTTGTTTATTCACACAGTTATTTTGAGTCATGATATGGCCTAAATAAGTCTTTTGTTTGTAGTACATGAAGGTACAAAATCTGGTTACCAGGGGGAGGTATTATTCCACAGTTGAACAAATTCATAAACTGGACCCTGACATATTTATTTCTTTTCTTCATGTCATAAAATTCACAGCTGAAAACTAATTAATCAGGTAGTACACAAAATGCAGATATTTTGATAGTGTACTGAAGTCAACTTACCACCAGAGGGGAATACAGGCCAGGCCTGGCACGGCCATGATAAGTGACAGGTATCTCCAGCTCCTAACCAGGTGGGCAGTGCCAGGCAGCAGCATCATACTAAACACATAAGTGCAAGGTAAGCACAGGCTAGAGAAGAGAACTCTCGTTGAACCAATCAGGATCTCCGAACCTGTGGAGAAAATGTGTTTAAAAAACATTAGGGAATCAGCGTTTTTGTAATTCTGATTCTGTTGTCAGATCACTGCGTAAGTATAAAATACTGACAGCTTGTGTTTGTGATGTTAGTGAAAGGTTGACCTGCTGCCAATCATGCATGATCATTTTTGAAAAGTTCTGGCTTTGTATGTATGTTTACAAGGCCAAAACAGGCAGAAGAAGAAGGGATTTTAAATCTATCCTCATTAGCATGGACATGGTCTTATTCAGTCCTCCAGTGAGATTCCATAAAGATTAACAACAGAACAACAACCAGTGAAGAGGAGGATAAAAGATGACAGTTTGAAAAAAATTAAAATCCCATACCCAGTACAAACGCAACTATGAAGCTGGTGATCTGACCCATGCCCAGCACGAAGAAGAGCATGATGAAGACGGGCCAGGACGGGGCAAAGGCCACGGCACTGCTGAAGACACTAATAATGGTAATGGCACCGAACAGTACAGGCTTCCTGCCAATCCTGACATACAAATACAACAATGGTTGTAACAACAGCAATACATATGGTCCTCTATGCAGATGTTAATCTCAAAGGAGATACACACTAAAGTAGGAAGATTGCATTATGGTTGTCCAAGTGAATGGCAAACCATGAAAGCTTTATGTTTTTGAATGTGTAGGGTATGTACATGGTCTCTAGATTATAGTACAGACGTTAGAATTCAGCTAACTCAACTTTGAAAATGATGTTTTGCCATAGACTTTCTCTTTCCATGAAGCAGACCATCTCTTTGGTCAATGCCTGGTTAGCTCACAGCTAACTACAAGACACACAGTACTTTGGCAAAACATTCTATCTCTGCTAACTCTGAAGCAGCTGACAGGAACAACTACAGGAAACAGTTGAAACTGATAAGTACCGATCAGAGATCTGTCCAGAGACAAAGCATCCAAACAGTCCTCCCAGGAAGTAGACAAGAGAGGTCAGAGGTTGTTTCCACTGGTCACTGCACACCAGGTTAAACTGCAATGACAATGGATTCTGCAGTGGTCATAAAAGTGTAAACTGGAATAATACAGCAGACATAAACACTGAAATATAAAGCAAACAAGGGAATGCAAAGTGGAATAATACAACAAACATAGAAATCTGTTACCTCTGGGCTCTGAGTCTTTTGACCTGATCTATACATGCTTAATGTTTGTGTTCCTGTACAAGTGGTTGTCCGTTCGTCCTGAGTCTCTCTTCCTCACAGTTTCTTGCCCAAGCTTCTGAACCCCTTCTTCCTGATTGAGCTCATCAGTTCCTTTGCTAGACAGGGTCCTACAGGGGCAATTTCCTCTGAGTCCTGTCTGGTCTTCTTATTTTCCACTTTCTCAGATTCTGGTCCTTTAGTATCAACATTCTTATAGACAGTCCTTAGGTCCTTAGATGGTCCTCGAATGTCCAACCACTCCGGGCACATTCCTGCTTGTCCTTCAGTATCCATTACCTGAAAGACTGTCCAATGTCCAGTCCCACAAAACCTGGTCCTTCAGTGTCCAGCTCTTCAGAGCCCGGTCATCCAGGGTCTGGTCTCCTTCTGTACAGATTGCTGGTTTCAACAGCCTCAGAGTTGCTTGGTTTTTGTGAGGCTGTGACCTCGGCTTGTCATCGGTCTGGAGCTATAGGACATCACCGTGTGATGGGGGATTCGATTGTGGTGAAGCCTTCACTGCCTCATCATCTATTTTCCATGTTATTTGAGCCCTCCTTGTTTTCTTGGCTGCCTGTAGCCCTCTTGTTGGTGACGCCATACCTACCTTTCGATTTTGTCCTTACTTTCAACCTTTTGCATTCTAAGCGTGCTTAAAACCAAAACAAACAAGGAAGAACAAACTGCAATAGCTCTACAAACATGGAAAAAAACTAGATCTTTTGTCAAATCTCTCACTATGTGAATTAAATAAACTATACACTAGATATGGCCTTCTGCACACTGTTTTGACAGTCAATATACAAGATAAGGATACACTTTACTGTTTTGTAGAAAGAGGAAATGAGGCCCAAAACATATCAGTCAAAGTACAACTTTGGAATGCTTTGGAAACTTAAAGATAAAGCAAAATATTACATTTGTAATACTTAATTTCTACCACAATCTGATTGTTTCTTGGATGGCTTTTTATCTCTTGTCCAAATTGCAATGAGTAAGTGAGTAAGTGTTAAGTAAGTGTAGTTTGTATCCTCAGTGAACTCAGTAGTCAAAACCTTGGCAGAAATAATGTGCAGTATGTAAATGTCACACAGTTTAGAATATCACAGCAGATATTGAAATTCAGCTTCTTTGTATTTGCACATAAAAATAATCTAAACTAAACGTTAGATCCAGATTCATTAATCAATTCTAGTTTCATGTGCTTCAATTCTGTTTTCAGCCAACGCAGCTGCTGTACAGCAGATGTTGTGGCATTACACAACACAGATAGGTGACACACGGAGGTGACCCCAATCCGGTCTTTTCCAGTTTCTCATGATAGCTTCTTGCAGTCATCTGGGGCAGGTCAATGATTGGTGGCCAGTGAGAGAGGTCACGATCCATCAGTGTTTACAGGCAGAAGCTGTTCTACAGCTGTTCTAACTCTAGCATGTCATTACATAACATGCTAGAGTCTAGAAAATAATATACAGTAGATGGGTAGGGAGTGGGGCACATTAATGGAAACAGTTAGAATAATCGTATTAGGACTGCAGTAGTAGTTAGAATCGCAGTAGTTCAGTACCTCGCTGACTACAGTGGACTGGTAGTACTCAGTACTGTAGATCCATCCGTCTTTACAGCCCTCCTGCTTCAGGCTGGAGACAAGGACCTCTGGACTTGATCCCTGCGCCGACAGGTTGTGGACCAGGTCCAGGGTGGGTCTGGTTCCTAGTGCAGACAGGTTTCGCACCAGGTCCAGCTCGTACCGGCTGCAACTGCTCCTCTCCGTCTGACCTGCCACCTGCTGACCAGGACAAAATAACATCTTCGTTTCCAACTTGTGATGCAACAACAGTCTGGGGAGGTGGACTGCCCCAGAGCAAACCACATCAGTTCAAACTAGACCAGTTCTAACCTGCATGAGGATCATAGACTGGACCAGTTGAAAAATAAACAGTAAGTTATTAGCTGACTGTGTTTGAAGTATTTCAACCCTTAGGACTTAGCTTACAATTTATTTTTACTGTTGTCCTGTGTACTCGAAAATGGACGTCTGATAAAATAAATAGTATTTTTTTCCTCAACCATAGTAGTTTGTACATTAATCTAAGCACCTAAACTATAACCAAACCTTAATAACTTAACTGTACCTTAAACCCTGTATACAACAGTGCTAGAAACTAATTTAGTATTTACTCAAATACTGTAGTTTTGATGTACTTGTACTACTTACTATTTTCCACTGCTTTATACTTATTCTATACTTCTATACTTTTTTTACTCCACTGCTTTTAGTGGACAGATATAGTTACTCTTTACTTTAAATATTTATATTTTTCATCAAAAATCAATACAATCAACATACAATATTTTTTTAGATTAAACTGCCCATCAGCATATAAAGTAATTTAAATGAGCTCAACCTTGACCAACTACAACATTTAAATGCTTCTTGCACATTTATGCATCAGTACAAATAATAAGATAACATACAATGACATAACACTGAGAGCAGCCATTCAGATCCATAACAAGTATACTTTTACATTTTACTGATAACACTTATACTTTGTACTTTTACACTTCTACTTTGCATATTTGAGTAAGAGTTTGAATGCATGAGTTTTACTTGTGATGGAGTATTTTCACACTGCTATAATTCTACCTTTCTTCCTCTACCATAACCTTTATATTCACAATCCTTTTCATTGGGAGCAGTGAGCAACAGAAACAGTTCTCACTTGTATTTTCTTGAAACACACAGCTTTGTGCTCCACAAACAAGTTGAGGTGGCAAAGATCCCAAAATGTGATGTGATGATGATAAGAAATGATTTATCTCCAGGGTAGAGATAATTAAACCTAAAACTATCTGCATGGTCATAGCATGCATGTGGGGTAAGTGAGTGGGAATTCTTGTTTCACATTTAGGTGAAGTGACTTTTTCAACATGAAGTTCTGTAAGTCTTGTACTGAAAGTCAAACAGTAGGGAAGTCAGGGGGCAGCCCTGCCTTGTACCCCTCCTTAAAACCTTTCAAGTCCTTTACATAGACTTTATTGAAAAGGAAACTCTTGCAACAGTGTAATCTGAAGATGCTTTCATAGATTATTGGCCCTATGTTTATAAACCCAGCTTTATTAATAGTTGACCTACTATGACAGGTCAGCATAGAAGTGAGTACTGTCAAATGTTTTCCAAAATAAAGGATTTTTGTAACATTTTGCTTTAAAACCAATAACATCTGCGTAAACAACAAAAAATCAGGTTGTTTGATGGAGGGCCGAATCATTTATAGGTTATCATAGGTTATTGCCCCAGAAGGAGATTTGTTTTCACAGCCAGTTCAACATAGAAACACAGATATAAAGACAGCAACCTACCGATAAAGACAATACATAGAGTCCCCATATATACATTTATATATCCCAGCACACAACATAGTCAGAGAGGCAGTTTGTTGAATACTGTAATGGCAGAAGGGACAAAGCTCCTGGTGAAGTGACGCTTCAGGGGATGATCAGTGTCATTTGCTACTGTGAGTGGTAGGTATGTGGTGACTCTGCCGTTCATGTCTGATAGCTTGGGTGTGGGAAGGTAGATTTTAGAAGCAGTACATGTGATGCTGGTAAATTAGCTGTTGTTGGAGATGGTTAACATCCTGAAGAAGCAGGGGGAACAGTAGACCTACAGCAGGATGGGTTGCTTGGTCAGAAAAACATCCCACTTCAGGCTACAACACAGGTGACTGCTTTTCATTTCCAACTAAGGGTCAAGATTGTTTTGGTTTGTTTAAACCATGACCACGCTTCTTCCATAACTAACAAATTAACCCATTAATAATCAATGTTATTATCATAACCATGACAATGAAGGACCCTTACCCAAACCATGATCTTTCCCCAAGCCTAACCAAGTCAAGTTTGCAAAATCTAACAAAACATTGAACAACGTTTTTGAAGGGCCAAACAAACAAACAATATTGTCCTGCTGTTACTGGCTTAAGATCAGAAAACGCTTCTACATGTCACTCTAGAGAGCAATTAATAAATGGAACATAAAAAAATCCATGTAAAAAAAAATCAATTTAAAGCCTTGTCCAACCAACAGTCTAAACCTAAAGATTTCCACTTTACTATGACGTAAGACAAGGAATGGAAACATTTGAGAAATTTGAGCCATCAAAACATTTGTCAGTTTAGCTTGAAAAGTGACTAAAGTGATTAACTGATTATCAAAATAGTTGCTGGTCTAATTTTCTGACCACTGATTTTTGATTTATCGATCAGTTGTTTCTGCTCCACTTCATATACTTAAACACCAATTTTCACCTACTAGTTCTATGTTTAGTTTTAGATGTTTTTATTTCAGTCTTTATGTCTATTTCCTGAAAGTTGTTCTGTGTGTAACATTGAGAACATTGAGAGCAACTTAAAACTGGAGTGACATTTCTTCCTGTGTCCACTTGAATCCTTCAGTTTGAAAGGGCCTGGATACAGTTCCTACTGGTTCTGACCTGTACTGGGATGCTGGCCTGAATCCACTCCTGGCTCAGGTTGCTGTAAGCAGGGATGTGGCAGTAGTGTGGGGGGATAGCCAGCAGGAAGATGACAGACAGGAGGTTGTATCCACATGGAACGATGGTAAAACAGAGCAGGAAGAAGACTCTCTTCTGGAACGGGCCCCAGGTCCCCAGGAACGACACTGACTCCTCGTAGTTCTGCATTTTTATGGACTCTACTTATATTCTACTCTATTCAACTGTTTTTTTACTTTACAGACAATTTATTACGTTCTTAAACGTAACTATATGCCAATTAGGTTGACTGTAAAGCATTTAATACTACAAATACTTTTAGAACTACATTTAGTCACTCTGCCACAGTACTAGTATTACAATAGGTGTAAAAACTACCAACATATAGGCAATATTACAACAATGAGTAACTAAAAGTGCAATAACAACAAATACAATTCTCCCACCTATACCTACTACAATAAGTACAAATATGTTGTCTCTCTGAAGACAAATACTGTAAATACTCCTGTTGCAGCAGTGTCAGCTTCTCTCTGCAGGATTTCTCTGGGTTTCACACCTCCTTTATCCCAGATAAGACATGACAACTCCCCCTCTCCTCCTCCTCCCCCTCTCATCCTCCTCCTTTTAAAAATCTTGGTAATATTGAAACCTCTTGCAAAAAACTAAACTTCACCTCAGAAACAGAAAGAGAGAGAGAGAGAGAGAGAGCAAGGTGACAAGAAACAGTGTGTCACTTTTTTAAAACTCTTTACACAGCACAGCATCAGTCCATGTGGACTAAAGTGTGGACTAAATCACTTTCATTGTGGTGATCTTTCTAATATTGTGTTTTTTCACTCAAACTCAGTCACCACCAAACCTCTGAGTGTTTACACTCCATTTTGCATACATACTATTGTGAAAACTGTTACAATTACATTTAAATCCTAACAAACAAACTAAAAAGAAATTTTAAAAAAAGATTCTGGGACATACAACACTGGCTGCCAATTTTCATTCCTTGACCACCTCTGGACGTGTGCCAGGTGAGGAAGTATCCAGGATTGTCTGTAATTGTAACAATGGTTCCAGTCACAAAATGGTTTACCTATTAGCCTATCCCAGGATAGTGTCACTTTTCCTCCACCTTTCTATTCCCCAACCCCAATAGATGAAATATTTTCCTCATGGAGGTGTCAAACTTATCACCACGAGCCATGTGATCAGATGTCTCTCTTGGACACAATAAACTCTGGACGTTTCTGCAGAAGATTGGCAGGGATGGATCAGGCATGAAACAAGATTCTTTCCAAGGTGTAAGACATAGGGTGTGATGTGGACAAGAACAGGACATATCTGTAACTATCCCATGAGTATGTGTAGTGAATATGTATAGTTTTGTATTGTATTACTGGAATTACTTCAGTTTCATTTTGTGCACTTGTAAGTAATCTACATAAACCAAAGGCACAAAAAAAGCCTATTGAAGCATATCGTATAATATTATTGTATCATATTTTTAATTAATCTCTGTGACATATACTGTAAGGTGGCACAATCCATGCAATAAAGAAGTGACCTTATTACTGTTCTAATGGAATCTTGGTTTATCATAAATACATTAAATAAATAAATAAATAAGAGATTCATCAAAGACAATAGTTATACATACTGTAATGCTACCTGCTGTTAGTGTTGTTTTGGAACATTGTGTTATTGTTGCAAGACCAATGTACATGTAAAAGAATTGAACCTGAACTGTCTAGCAAGTATTTTAAAGAGGTGGTATTGTGCTCATTTTCAGGTTCAAAATCTTATTCAGGGGTTGTACCAGAACAGGTTTACATGGTTTAATTTTCAAAAAACACCATATTTTTTGTCATACTGGCACATTGCTGCACCTCCTCTTTTCACCCTGTGTTGAAGGCTTCGTTTTAGCAATGGAGTGATACATCTTGTCTCTAAGTGATCTTTGTTGGGAGTTGCACATGCGCAGTCCCTAGTTAAGGACTACTAGCCAATCAGAAGCAGAGAAGGCTGGGTCAGTGAGAAGCCGGTAAACATGGCTTCAGCTGTACATGTTGCCGACCAGCTTGGCAACATAGCTACGTTCAGACTGCAGGCCTTAATGCTCAATCCCAGATCGATTTTTTTTGTTTGACAGTTCACATTATAATTTAACGTGGCCCATATCAGACTCCAGTGTGAACTGTCCATGGCCTGAAAGTGACCCGCATGCGCAGAAGAATAACACGTCACACGCAGCAGGCTACAGATGTAAATAAGGAGCAACAAAGCTCCGGTTAGCTCGCAGGAGACTCCCATTTTCATTGTCCTCTCACGGGTCACATTTCTCCCGAATTATATAATAAAGTGTTCACAACTTTCTGTTCTTTTCTTTACGGTTTCTGGTGCTGTACAATGCAACTGTCCCGCAACTCACTCCCTCCCCTCTCTCTCTCTCTCCCAACTATGTCCGCTCGGACAAGTAGCATGCACGTAACTCAGAAGAGAGCTCGCGGCCTGGTGGATTTCAGTTGTAAGAAAGGGAATTTGTGAGCAGATGATAGCAAGGTAGAGGAGGAGAGAGCCACATGTTTAATTATGGCTTTTTGCGGAGCTTTTTCGCTCAGCGCGGCTCCATCTACAGCAGAACCGTGACAGATTTGGACTACATATGGAATTGGCCTAATTCCGAACTGGAAAAGATCAGATTCCATGTGACTTGGCCTGTTCACACTGTCATAAAAAGATCAGATCTGAGTCACACATGGGCAAAAAATTCAGATTTGGGTCACATTGAACTGCAGTCTGAACGTAGCCATAGACTGGAGCAAGAGTTTCAGAGTGGTGTGTTACTGTAACAAATGTATCTTTCATCCATAAAGTTATAACTGAGCTCTGTCTCTACATCACAGTAACAACTTCATGTCCACTGACTGCCTGGAGGGTAGCTAATGTTTGGAAGGGAGAGGAGAGGTGTGTGCTGCAGCTCAGTGGTTTTCCACCGGTGTTTTTGAGGCCGTGTCGGACTAGCTGCTTGGCTAGCGTTATATGATGCACATTTTGCTTTCATCCCTGTGACGTCACAAGGATGAAAGAGAAACGGCTGTACTACAACGACATGTTTTCAGGCAGTTCAGAGCAGTGTTTTCTGTGGGAGATGGGAACTCCCTTTGGGCTTTTTCACTTTGCAAACCTAGTACATGCACAAAAAAGATATATAACTCAATAAAGGAGAAGAAAATAGCCAAAAAGCATAATACCACCTCTTTAAGCATTTTAACATAAAAGATTTCAATTGTTCACAGTTTTTCCT
>NC_060156.1:20762198-20763150 GCF_021292245.1 Micropterus dolomieu | reverse complement strand
TTCAGACTGCAGGCCTTAATGCTCAATCCCAGATCGATTTTTTTTGTTTGACAGTTCACATTATAATTTAACGTGGCCCATATCAGACTCCAGTGTGAACTGTCCATGGCCTGAAAGTGACCCGCATGCGCAGAAGAATAACACAACGTCACACGCAGCACGCTGTTGCAGGCTACAGATGTAAATAAGGAGCAACAAAGCTCCGGTTAGCTCGCAGGAGACTCCCATTTTCATTGTCCTCTCACGGGTCACATTTCTCCCGAATTATATAATAAAGTGTTCACAACTTTCTGTTCTTTTCTTTACGGTTTCTGGTGCTGTACAATGCAACTGTCCCGCAACTCACTCCCTCCCCTCTCTCTCTCTCTCCCAACTATGTCCGCTCGGACAAGTAGCATGCACGTAACTCAGAAGAGAGCTCGCGGCCTGGTGGATTTCAGTTGTAAGAAAGGGAATTTGTGAGCAGATGATAGCAAGGTAGAGTGGTGAGTTACTGTAACAAATGTATCTTTCATCCATAAAGTTATAACTGAGCTCTGTCTCTACATCACAGTAACAACTTCATGTCCACTGACTGCCTGGAGGGTAGCTAATGTTTGGAAGGGAGAGGAGAGGTGTGTGCTGCAGCTCAGTGGTTTTCCACCGGTGTTTTTGAGGCCGTGTCGGACTAGCTGCTTGGCTAGCGTTATATGATGCACATTTTGCTTTCATCCCTGTGACGTCACAAGGATGAAAGAGAAACGGCTGTACTACAACGACATGTTTTCAGGCAGTTCAGAGCAGTGTTTTCTGTGGGAGATGGGAACTCCCTTTGGGCTTTTTCACTTTGCAAACCTATTGCATGCACAAAAAAGATATAACTCAATAAAGGAGAAGAAAATAGCCAAAAAGCATAATACCACCTCTTTAAGCATTTTAACATAAAAGATTTCAATTGTTCACAGTTTTTCCT
>NC_060156.1:20744778-20762178 GCF_021292245.1 Micropterus dolomieu | reverse complement strand
ATCACAGTAACAACTTCATGTCCACTGACTGCCTGGAGGGTAGCTAATGTTTGGAAGGGAGAGGAGAGGTGTGTGCTGCAGCTCAGTGGTTTTCCACCGGTGTTTTTGAGGCCGTGTCGGACTAGCTGCTTGGCTAGCGTTATATGATGCACATTTTGCTTTCATCCCTGTGACGTCACAAGGATGAAAGAGAAACGGCTGTACTACAACGACATGTTTTCAGGCAGTTCAGAGCAGTGTTTTCTGTGGGAGATGGGAACTCCCTTTGGGCTTTTTCACTTTGCAAACCTATTGCATGCACAAAAAAGATATAACTCAATAAAGGAGAAGAAAATAGCCAAAAAGCATAATACCACCTCTTTAAGCATTTTAACATAAAAGATTTCAATTGTTCACAGTTTTTCCTCAGTTACCAAGACACAATTCCTGGAACCACTCGCCAGTTTCTCAAATCTTGACACACAATTCTATTTTTTGCCACTTATTTTTTATTTTGAACATCCTTCGGATCTCCCTTTATAGCATTTACTTCAGAGACAATATCTTTTACAATGGGGCTTAACATTCACACGCTCTTACTTATATGATATATGAAGTCCACAGGAGAGTGTGTCGAGAAATATAAGGAAGAGAAGAAATTTAAAAAAAAATAACAACCTTGAAGATAAACCTTGCAAAAAAACAAACATCAACTTAGAACTAAACATGGGTTGTATACAAGTTCCCCAGGCAGATCTAACCTGAGTCAGTTCTAATGGCCTTCCATCACCGTCATTAAAGGTGCCCACCTTTCAATGAAAGATCCCTCTGTAATCTCAATGAGTATGTAATTTTTTCCATATTGTAGATGCTTCTTAACATTGTTAGCCATTCAGCTTGATTTGGCAACTCCTCTTTAAGCCATTTTATTGTAATTGTTTTCTTTGCAGCTACCAATAATATCTGTACTAAATACATCTTTTTCCTATTGTGTATCACATCTGGTTTCATCCCTAAAATTGCTATCAGGGGTCTCTAATCATTTCAACATTCAATACTTATATATAAAATATATATAAAAATGGATTTTGACGGGGTGGCACGGTGGTGCAGTGGTTAGCACTGTCGCCTCACAGCAAGAAGGTCTGCGTGGGTTCTCTCCGGGTGCTCCGGTTTCCTCCCACCATCCAAATACATGCGGACTAGGTTGACCCTAAATTGTCCTTAGGTGTGAGTGTGAGCATGAGTGGTTGTTCGTATATGTGTGGCCCTGCGATGGACTGGCGACCTGTCCAGGGTGTACCCTGCCTTGCGCCCGATGTCAGCTGGGATTGCCTGCCCCCCCCCGGCTGACGATGGATGGATGGATGGATTTTGACACACACTTTTTAAACTTCACACTCAGACAACACTTAAAAGCTGGTAAAAACACAAACTACTTGAGTGTAGGGATTCATTCAAAACACCGTTACCAAAATGTTTAGAATCGGTTTTCAGATAAATACTTTTTGAATTTGGTAAAATTGCAGTGCTGACTCTTCAAATAACCCTTTCAGGAACACAATGGAGAGTCAAAACAGTTACATTAGTTGAAATAACAATGATATTTTGGTCAAAAATCTGACTTTTGATATGTCATACTGATAACATGTGCAGACTCCATATACAGTAAAATACCTAATTATACAGTAAAATACCTAATTATACAGTAAAATACCTAATTATACAGTAAAATACCTAATTATACAGTAAAATACCTAATTTCCAAGAGCTTTTTTTCCATATGCAGCAGTTGTACAGGTTTCTCAGCATGCACGGCTTAGGTTGGGTTGCACTTAGTTGGCCAGCATTTCTTATAGTCCTTCCATGTATGAGCACATGATGAACTATGGTGGCACTGATTTCCTTTGGGATCACTTGTGTTTGTTGTTTGTTGTTGTTGTTGTCCTTGCCCTTGTCCTCTCTGTTGTTTTGCAACTTCAGCATTGTCAATTTTCCAATGCACATGGACAGGCCCAATTTATCGATCCTGATTGATGCTACGGTTTTTATCGATTGCTTAAACACATTTCTTGAAATTATGCCTCTTTTTCTCAAAACTCTAAACACAAATCCACAACTTCTCATCCAGTTCCCCAAACATAATTTCAGGTCAAAATGAAGCTCTCCACTCAAAACCATTCAATCTTGCTGAAAAAAACAAACTTTTCCTTCAGACATAACACATAAGCCCTCAAAAACACACACACACTACAACACAGTTTTACACACTGGTGAGACAAATTCAAAACAATAGTACAAAAACTGGTTATAAGTAATATTGCTTGTGGTTCTCCCCCTCAAAAACCTTTTCACATGATGAACACAAAATAAATAAACACACATTTTCCTTCCTAATTCCTTGGTGTACTATTACAGTACAAGACACCAAACAACAAATTATTCTACCCCAGTGTCCTGTCTTTGGTCTGGGACAAGCTAGAGATTCTTGTTCTCCACCTCCTTCACCACCTACTCTTCCTCCCTCTACCTCATCCACCTCTTTTCTCACCTCATCCTCCTCCTTACTCTTCCTCCATCCTCCTCCGCCCTAGTCCTGCTCCGCCTCCCCAGCCTCCTCCTCTTCCTCCTATCCCATCTCCTCCTCCAACTCCTACTGTTCTTCTTCCTTCACCTCTTCCTCCTCCTCTTCTTCTTCTTCCCCTTCCTCCTCTCTCATGTCCTAGACCTCTCTCTTCAGATTTATCTGGATCCAGTGTTCCAAAACTTAATGAACTGACTCTAGCCCTTTTATCTATCTATTGAAGCTTCTGATTGGTGTGTTGTCAATTTTGACAGTTTGTGTTTCCACCTGGGTAGCTGTGTGCTAATTGAGCCCAACCTGTGCTGATTGAGTGAAAAATATTGAATGTTAGTGCTTTCTAAATGACCACATGGTGAAGTCAATGAGAAATAAAGGGATTTGTGTGTAGCAGAGATGCTCACAAGTCTTTGAGCTAGAGTCCAAGTCAAGTCTGAAGTCTTTGAGCTAGAGTCCAAGTCAAGTGTCAAGTTTTTGAGTTAGAGTCCAAGTCAAGTGTCAAGTTTTTGAGTTAGAGTCCAAGTCAAGTGTCAAGTCTCTCGTGGTTATTACGAATGCTGTATCACCTGCTGCGTTCAATCCAGGTTGCTAATAAAACTGCATGTCTATAAGGAATTCTGTAACTGTAACCTGTTTTTCATTTACAGAGCACAATCATGTAATGTACAATGCAATTATTGACAGCTTATTAAATACTGTAAGTCAAAACACTCCCCAGACTCTTAAACCCAGTGTAACGTTAAATAAATAAAACTGTGATGTTGCATAATCAACAATAAACCTGTAACCTGTTTTTAACTTACAGAGCACAACCATGTAGCCTAATGTACAATGCGTCTACAATTAATGACAGCTTATAAACTACTGTAAGTCAACAAACCCTGTTGATTTTCAAACCCAGTGTAAGTTATAACTACATAAAACTAAAGTTACATGGTCAACAATAAAGCTGTAACCTGTTTTTAACTTACAGAGCACAACCTGTGCAATGCAGTTAATGACAGTTTAAACTACTGTAAGTCAACACATCACCAGATTCTCAAACATGTGTAAAGTTATAACTAAATAAAACTGTAAGGTTACATGATCAACAATAAACCTGTAGCCTAACCTCTGTCTAGCCAACGGCAATAATTAAGGTGATGGCAGCCAGCGGGACGGTAGGTCGTAGCTGAAGCAAGAAGCATAACGTTAGATGGCCAATGCTGAGCTAAACATGTTTACTTACCACAAGTTACTAACCTATTTGCGCTTCTTTGTTTGGGTCTTGTATGAAGTTTTAAAGCCAGAGTTTATGATGAATGGCGGAGCGGCTGCCGGTTTTTGTTGTCCTCTCTCACGTGCGGCCGCGCGCAGCAGATGCTACGTAGGCAGGTTACAGGTAACGGAGGGAGGGCAGTAACAGCAATCTCATCAGACGTTTCCAAAAAATAAACATTGTTCACGAGTCCCTGGAGTCCGAGTCGAGTCTGAACTTACTGTGTGTGCGACTTAAGTCGCACTCGAGTCCGAGTCTCTAACTCGAGTCCCCATCTCTGGTGTGTAGAGTTTAGAGAAATGGGTGTGCTTTTTGAAAAATGGAGTTATGGATTTTAAATTTTAGTTCAAAAGCCTGCTTATAAGCAATGGAGAAAAACTGTAATAAATTTGAGGCTAAGTGTTTGCACCTGGAGAAAAGTGTGCTCATTGAGTTTAAGTGATGACTTGAGCTAATTATATTAAGAGCATATGATTCTTGAATGAAGAGGCCCATACAGTGCAATGAATTACCTAACGTTACTTCTTGGGCCACTTTGTTGTATGATTTTGCATAAAGAGTTTTAAACACTGAAACATGTGGAAACAGGTGAATAATGTTTAAGGTTGTGGCAATTGTGTGCGTGTTCATGGGAATGAGTAATGGCTATGGGTTTTGTGCTTGATAAACCAGTTTTTGTGTTTAAGCAACTGAGAAAAACTGTATTGCTGTAATGTATGTGTCAACAACTATAACTCCTCATGGGCTGGAGAAGTTCATCCCAAGAGTAATGATGGTCTTGGTATTTCGGCGGTCTGCAGAAGTCACGTGGAGGCTATGTGGTGGCTGGTGTATGAGATGACAAATTAAAACATTGTAAAATTCACTGTTGTAATAATATAAAACATGTCTGTGTTTATGTCATAATTTTAGACAAATACTGTATATTAATAAACACACATGTTCTGATTGCCATTTACAACTATATTACACTGTGTATTATAGTGTCCTTTATAAAATGTTTTTATACATATGGATGCTAACTATGGACGCTTAAGTGTTGGGAAATGTGTGGTTCACTGTGGTGATTTATTTCTTCTAATATGATTTATTTGATCAGTTTTTATTCCTTAATTTCTTCAGTGACTCTAGATTAATTCTTAATTAAAATATCGCAGCTGCAAATATCAAGATTTAGTAATAGGGGTTTGTAAGATGTTTATTATAGGGTTCATTAATGAAGTAATTATGGGACTTCTTAATGCAGTTTTTCAGACTTGCATGGTTATTAAGATATTTTTATTAACAAGTATTTCTGTAAAATACTAAATTTATGCAAGTTAATTGAATTACTTTACATTTGTCTTACACCTCAGTGTATTCTGATAAGTCTCTGCTAAAAACACTCAAATTGACAGCTCCATTGTACAATCACGTTTTTGGTGACATTTGCACAGGAAAATAACCTCATGTATAACCTCAATAACCAGTGACATCAACATCATCATCATCATGACTAACATGTTCCCCCGATTTCCCGCCTCAAGCTGACTTCTCACAATAATCTGGTTTCTTGCATGTAAACATCTTAGTCATTGTGTATCTGCAGGCTGTACTCATGTCATTGTTTACAGGTTCATGGTAGGTGCAAGCTGGACTATGCTGAACTGGAGATGACTCGTCTCTTTTTTAACTGGCCTGATCATTTATTGCCACAGAGCAGATACACAGTGTGCAGTAAATGATCACACCAGTTACTAAAAGATTCCAGTCTAGTCCGGTTCTCTCTCTGCCCCTCTGTCTGTCCAATAACCTCAGCAGTACCAGACTGACTAAGTGTTTTCTTTCTCTTCAGATAATCTTGAAGCTAAGGCTTTTGTTGGTCAAAAAAACTACCAAAATAGAAAAGCTTACTTTGAGTTTCTTGGAGGATGCAGCTTAAATAAACATTCAGTCTGATGCAGAAATGAGATCAAGACCAAACCAACAATAAAAAAGATGGGCTCTGTTACAAGCACAAATGATCCCTTGTTAATTTCCCTTTAGGGTTCACTGTGTGATCCTTTCAAGGCCTTGTGTGCAACATTTTTTCAACGTGTGGCCATTGTCAATTTTTGTTAGAAACACAGACGTCAGATTCTGAATTACTAGAAGAGGGAGGAGGATGAGAACAAGTAGTTTCCTATCAAGGCTCATTGTGTGACGCTTTCAAGGCTGTGTGTGCAACATGTTCTCAACGTGTCGCTGTGGCTCAGTGAAAACGTTACTGTGTTAATCATTAAAAATGTTATGGAAAAGGTCAGATGTTTTTTTGTTTTGTTTTTTACAGTTTTTCTCCATTGCTTATAAGCAGGCTTTTGAACTAAAATTTCAAAACCATAGCTCCATTTTTCAAAAAGCACACCCATTTCTCTAGCTCTACACACAAATCCCTTTATTTCTCTTTGCCTACACCATGTGGTCATTGAGAAAGCACTGACATTCGATATTGCTCACTCAATCAGCACAGGTTGAGTTCAATTAGCAAACAACTACCAAGGTGGAAACACAGAGAATCAAAACTGATAACACACCAATCAGAAGCTTCAGTAGAAAGATAAAAGGACCAGAGTCAGTTCATTCAGTTTTGGGGCAGAATGATTTTTTGTTTGGTGTGTTGTACTGTATTAAAAATGTGCAAATGTACATTTGTTATTTCTTTTGTTGTGTTCACCATGTGAAAAGGTTTTTGAGGGGGAAAACCACAAGCAACATTACTAATAACCAGTTTTTGTAGCATTGTTTTGAATTTATCTCACCAGTGTTGTGGACATGAGTTGTGTGTTATTATGGTAACATAGGAAGACTGTGAGTCTTAAAAGTCTTATAAGAGTTATTGAAGTAGTAAAAATTCAGAGACCGCTTAAGGCATAAAATGAATGTCAAGTCATTTAATGTATTCATGTTGATGACTCAAATCAAGCAATAGTACAGTACTCAACAGTTCAGTCAGAAAGTACTGAGGGACTCAGCTAATATCTTTATTTAAAAAGAATGCAGGAAGGATGGAGGACGTTCAGCAGTTTAATGAAAACAAATGAAAAAAAATTACAGAAAATTATAAAGAAAGAAATGTCACATAATTTGCATCATCATAAAAAAAACAAGCTCAGAGAATAAATATTGTACATGAAGAAGTGGACGGAGGTTCTCTGAAAGTATGAGTTTTTAACATGTCAGAGGAAGATTAAATGCAGCTGCTCTAAGATGAAATCTAAAGGAAACTGTTTTTTGTTTTGTTAGCATCCTGATGATTCAGTTTAAGCAGTTCACCTGTCTCCAGTTACAATAACCTTGGGAAAGTTGGAATGGTGAAGATAGGTTGAAAATTGATTGAATCTGAACTTGTCTTTCCTTTTTGTGTATGCACAGTCCATGAAAACTAAAGTTGATGTATCACCATAGTTTAAACTGATTTACACTTTACCAAACCATGTCTCAGACGTGTATCAAAACTACTACATTTAATGATTTATCCGTGTGCATGTCCTCTGGGTTAATGGAACATGAGCTTTTATTTTGGAAGAAAAGTGATTAAATCAGATGGTAGGTTCATTCAAAGCATGGAGAGAATACACGTGCATTCACGCGCGCGCACGCACGCACATACGCGCGCACACACACACACACACATAGACATTCCTGTATTACCAACAGAGGACTTTCATTTTACACCAACCAAGTGTTGACCTGTGTTTCTGGTCATTTCAAAAACAAAAACAAAAATAGAATAGAAAATTTACATTTAGGGTCTTTTCTATAATATTACTACAAATGTGTTTTTTTTTTACAATTATTCTAAAAGAAAAAAACAAAAAAGAGGGGATTTGCATCTTTCCACAGATAATTGAACTTTAATTTTATCAATATTTAAACATTTCCCTATGATACAAATATTACGATAAAACAATTATAGCCACTTCATTTGAGAATAAATAATGTTTTATCTGCAAATCAGAAGTAACGTGGCTGCAAGCACTAATATCAAGGACTGCAGTATCAGCAACAAAATGTACTTTATCCAGGCGTTTATTATATAAAAGATACACACACAGACACACACTCACAATCTCAGATTGAACAAAAAGGACAAGTTTATATCATGTTAACTAGAAACAACACTTCCCTGTTTGTTTCATTCCAGTATTGCAACTCGCCCCCAGCATCAGGACTCGGACTAGTATCAACACTCTCAGGCCTCGGTATTGCTAATAAGGAAGTGGAGTGAATAGAAAAGCAGCAGCTGATCTGTACATTATTGCATCATGATGACATCATCAGACAGAGGAGGACGTTTAGTTGAACAGCTCGGAGCTGCTCAACAAGTTGCTGTTAAACAGCCATAGTGGAGGTTAATCAGCATCATCAACATGGTTTTGACACTTCTTGTTACAGTTGCATGTTGATGAGATAGAGTTACTGCGCCGTAAGACCAAATACTGCATAGATAAACACACAAACACACACACATAGTTTCCTTAAACCTGTTTGTTCATAATTGGAAGACTGAGATGCTTCAAGTTATTCAGGAGGAGGCAGGAAGACAGACAGGAAAATACTGACCATTTGAAACCATAGAGAATAACCACAAGGATAATATATATATATATTTTTTCTTTTGTTGTTGTTTTTTGTTTGTTTTTATCGAGTCCACACAGTGTCTTTTCATTGACATAGCTTTGGGCATGACATTCTTTAGCACTCATTTCTGAAACAGTGACCAAAGCGAGAATCTCTAGATGGAGCCTTTGTAGTAAGGACTTTTTGCTTGGAAATTACCAATGTTGGTGCACTCTATCTCTGCTTTGTACTGTGTACTAATAATTAATAATTAAATAACCACTTATAAATATGTTTTTTTTTAAAACAGCTGCTGTGGAATCGCTGACATTTCATTGTAGATTTTAGGGAGGCAAAAGTATTTTACCCCATTACAGAATAGGTTTGCATTATTTCACGTCTATCTTAAAACAACTCTCACATTCCCAAAGCATTTCAAGAGTTATTGGTCATTGCAATTGTTCCAGTTGTTCATACTGACTAGAAATAAAAGGTATATGGTTCACCATTTACTTATAGCCAGTATGACAACAACCTTCAAGTCAAGTCCACCCAATAGGAAGAAGAACAAGTGATTCTCTCTCAAGTAAATTATTGACATTGCTATTATTATTATTGACAACACAGAGGAGGATCTTTACTACATCTTCAAGTTTGTGAGAAGTTTTCTATGGTTTCTCCTGGTTCTTTGAACCCTGTTCATGACTCTCAAACCACCTTATCATTAAATTTTTTATCAAATGTAAGTCTGAAAATGCTAAAGAAAGCTATTTTCTTGCTATGACGTTTGTTGGCTTTTTGAGAACACCAGCTGCTGCTAGTTTCCCGTGGATGCTGCAGAGTTTATTACAGCCACAATATGAAAGTAATGGACATAACAAGCAGCATACCGATGTTGAGCATCAAAGTTCATTCTTGACCAGTTGTGTGACTAAAAAATAAAAAATCTCATTTGATACTCGTCTTTAGCAGATGGAGCTAGCTCAGGCTTCATCACATGACTCAAGTCTGTTACATGGAGGGGATGATGAAAATCTGCCAAACTTTGAGCAAAACACACAAATAGAATATTAGACACAAACTTGTTGCTACAAATATCAACAAAAAAAGTCCAATTTGCCAAACAATATGAAAACACTATAGTTAGGAAATGTACTTTAGTGAAGGTAAGTTCACAGGCAGCACAGACTCTCTACTCATAACAATACCTCACTTCTTGTACCGCTATTGGTTTACAACTGCATGTAAATTTTTTTATTTTTATTCATGCTGGAGAGAAGCTGCCATTTTGTCTTAAGGAATAATAAAGGAGTCAAGGGAGCCATGAAAGCGGACAAAGCAGTGACACACTTAAAGCAGCTTAAAGGTGATGTTTTCTTTCTTCAAGAAACCCATTTCCAACCCTCAGATTCAGATTTCATATATTAAGAAAGCCTGGGTCAGTAATCTGTACGTCCAATCCATTAAAAAAAGAAAAATGTAACATTGGCCCCTTTGTTATAGTGTCTGCAAGGCTGGATAACTTCCTTGATGCTGGTGCTTGTATTTATGCAGATATGGACCGGGAGATGTGTTTGTGTGTGTGTGTGTTTAAAACCACTGAAAAAATAAATAAATACAAACATACCTGAACACAACATCAGGCGTCTAATGAAAGTCCTCCCGAAAGATCAAGGAGGATGTTCACAGCTGAAGTCAAGAGACCATCTCCCTCCATATATATGAGCACCTGTTATCACAGAAGCTCCATACTTAGGTCATGTGATGATACATCTCCATTCACTGAATTTCTGAATTTTGTCGCACATAACATGCTAATTATTTAGATTTTCTAAGAGCATTACAAGTAGTGGAGCTGAAAATGTGATGTTTGTCCTGAGGGTGGCACTAGATGAAAGGACAAATCTCATGGGTGCATCCAAATGTGGCTAGTAGTTGTTGAACAATCTGTCTCCCAACCAAGGTGTTGGATGAATGGACAGGGCATGTGGTTGTTTGAAAGTCATGAAAAAGGTTAGGGCAAATATTTACAACATATACTGTAAAATAAAATATTAAAGCACAGAAAAAGCCACCAGAAGCAAGTTAGTCTTTTCTTTTTCTCGTTGAAAGTGAATAAGCTTATTTACGGATATTGTTTCTTCCAGTGTTCCAGTGACGTTTTTAAAGTCTTAAAAAGTTCCTCTGACTCTTTGTGAAAAAAGTTTCAGTTTCAGTGACAGTAAATGTTCTGTTCCGCTTTAAACCCCGGAAAGTTCTAGTCAGATTCAGTGACAGCAGAAAGGTTGACTGACACTAAACCGACAGTCAGGACGAAAGGCCTTTTTCACTGTAAAACCAGGAAGTAGCCCAGCCCAGAGTGCAGAGCGAGTCTGTAACACACTGGCAGTGGAGACGACAACAGGTACAGGCAGAAGTGTGGACATCAGATATAAGGAGGAGGCGTTCATGTTTTCGTACTCTGATTCCAAACATACAGCAAGTTTAGCCAGTGTTGTGTGTCCTGAATTAACCATCCTGATGTGACTTTGTGTTATTGTTTTTGGTTTTTGCTGACTTGTTAAAACTGATTTTCACCTGGACTTTATGTTGTCATGGTGAGGGTAGTTACATCAACAACACACATATTAAAGTCAGTGTGTAAATAATTACACAGTGGCTGTTTTAGACAAAAAACAGAATAAATTACATTTAAAGGGATTTAGCTTCAACCAGAATTACATACCTGGCTAAAAGTGCAGAGAAACAACAAGGAAAGCAGACTGTAGGTAGGCCTGGGCTCATGACCCAGGTATTTCTACAATCATGACTATGGCCCTGCAACTTAGGTCATATTTTCATAGTTTTCTTCATAATTTTTATCCGCAATAATAACATTGTACAGAGATAAAGGCTAATTTCTGTATTTTTAAACCTGGGCCCTCTTTTTCTATTGACTAGTCAAAATGACTAGGTACAAAAAGTTGTGGAATTTGTGCAGTAGATGGCTTCAGTCGGCAGCAGTGGCTACAATATATTAATTTGGGGCAATTGTGCCTGTCAAAATTACATCCACATAAAGTGCTTTTTTCCACGACAGGTTCACACTGATGAGGTGTCTGACAACATCATGGAAAGGATCTGCACGCTTGACTCCAAGTTACACCCTTTGTTTTTCACAAGAAACAGAAGACTCGCTCAAGGACTGTTCTCCCACTGAAATCTCATTAGAGGCAAGTTGTTGCTGGTGGAAATGAGGAAGACGAGTTTGCTGGGTACGTACAAGAGCTCAACACCAAAATATGTGACAGTGGGGCCCAGGTTTAAAAATATCAAAATTATACTGCAATAGCTGAGATCTTTGAACACATGTGTGACGTCAGATGAGTGAAGAAACACAAGACATTTTTGTACTATTTCCTCCTGTTGGAGTAACATTTAGTTAAAACTACAGTGTTCAGCTGTTTAGGAAATTACTGAGGCTTTGTAAAAAATGAAACTATATATTTGTGAGCCATTTTTAAAGATTTGTGTCGTAAGTAGAAACCAATGGATTTGGGCCTGAAAGCCACAGAAAGTGTAGGAAAGCCTAAAAGTACTGACAGTTTGTTTGGTTCTGTGCTTTTTAAGGGATTTGGTGACAATAAACAAAATATAAAATAGCGTAAGCTGCATCTTTTAAATTCTCTCTCTCCACTTCGTAGTTTGCTGTATGTTAGGAACGAGTCGAACATGAGCGCAGGGATGTCTGATGGAGGACACCTGTGGCATCACAGTCCAGTGTTGATATGACGTGAAGACATCTGCAGTATTTGTTCGTGACGTGCTGGACTCTCTGACATCAGGTGTCTGCTGGTTAGTTCATCCAGCATGAGGAAGAAGAGCTTCTGTGTTTAGAGGAGATTTGTTCAGACCGATCCAACCCGCTCTTAACTCCTGAGGACCTGCAGCCAACCTGAACGAAAAGTCCAGACTTTCTTGTTCACTTTTGTGTCTGGTCTCAACACAAGCTGCATCTTCTAGCCTGAAAATCTGGATCTGATTATTGTTTTCTCAATCAAACCAAACTATATTAAAAACTCCAGCTCAATTTTCAGTAGATTCCACAAAGAGTCATTTGTCATTAAACGATGAGGTACTTTAGGGCGCGTTTTTGGTAAAAAGGCAGAACAAAGAAAAAACTGTCTCTATGTTTTCATGCACAAGTTAAAGGTTCTACATATTTATCTTCAAGTTGGACGTTTCAAATCAGCTGAATCAGGAGCATTAAAATGAGAAATGGGGATGACAGATAGACTTTTCCATGACCAGATATTCATGACTGCATTTAAAAAAATACCAGGTTTTCCAAAATGTGTGAGAACCTTTTAACTTATGTTCAGTTCAGGGCTGTGTTTTTTTTAAAGCATTGAGTCCCATTCTGGTTTGGAAAAAATCATCACGGGTTGCTTTCAAGTCAGCTGTGACCTTTTGGACCAGAGAAGGAGATCTAGACAGAAGGAGGTGGAGGTTCTGTCCTCTCAGGTCTCTTTTTGAAGCCTCAGTCAGGTGAGATGGTTGCAGGTTTGAATGTCTCTTCTGGACTCCTCTGCCCGTTGAGCTCCAACAAACTGGAGGTCAGAGGTCAAAGGTCGCCGGTTCGACTCCCCACCAGTGATACTGCCGTTAGTAGGGTGTGAAGAGAATGGATCCTTGGCTCGTTCTGATTGGTCCAGGAGCCGGACGCAGGAAGGATGCGGTGAAGAGGGACGAGGACGCTGGAGGGCGAGGATGGAGAGAGATGGCAGGGGTGAGGGGTGAGGAGGTGGGAGTGAGGAGAGGGGAGGAGGAGAGAGAGGTGGGAGGGAGCGAGATGGAGGAGGTGAGGGAGGAGGGTGGAGGAGCGAAGGGAGTGGAGAGGAAGGAAGGAGAGAGAGAGGGCTTCACCAGCTCCTTCTGAGGAGAAGAGGAGAGGAGACGAGAAGAGAGGACGGGACAAGAATAAGAAACAAGGAGAGAAGATGAGGAGACAAGGAATGGAAATAAAGAAATAAAGAGATGAGAAAAAAAGAGGAGACGAGATGAAACAAGTCAAATGTATAAATTAATTCAGTTCCCCATTATTGATATTAGCATTTGTATATTGCATTGATGCATTTATTGATCTGCACAGTACTCTACTTTAGTATGATTTATGCCAAAAAAGCTAATTTGAATTTGATTTTGAGAGAGAGACAGTGGAAGAGAGACACTTACAGTGAGTGAGCTGCGCTGCTGTTTGTTGTAAGGGCTGTATTTGGGTTTGCTGGGTTTTCCTGCCACTCTATCTTTGTGCCTCCTGCTGGAGATGTGCTGCAACAACAACAAACACACTCTCACGCTGACAACAGAGCTGAGGAAAGGGCAGTCGGTGACTCGTCTGGCTGTGCTTTTGAAATTAATTAAAGGCAGGAGGACATAGAGAAAAGAAAATCTTCCTGCCAATACAGATGAAATAGTCTTCCCATAATCAATCCAATATTACCTTGGAGAAAAATATTGACGTTGACACAGAAGCCGCAAAATATGAGCATATCTGAGCCTGATGAGAAAAGTAAGACAAAACATATTCACACTGTACTGATAGCTCCAAGCAAATATCAGGCATATATAGTGACAAACACATTCTTCACTCTGGTGGTTGTAATCTCCGTGATCAAAGTCTGAATTAAAAACTCCATTTCAAGTTTTAATATTTCTGCTGTCAGGTGTAACTAGAAAGTTTAGACATAACAGGCTGCTTTAGTTTGGGGACCAGACAGTTTGTTTGACTTCGGAACAGTAAGTAAGATTTGTAAAAAGTGATGTTAAAATAATGTTATTTTATTGTATGTGTCCGCTTTGTTTCTACCTGTTTGAGCTGGATCTCAGAGTTGACATGGACATCACAGATCTGGCAGTGGAAGGTTTTGTTCTGCAGGCCGGACCCTTTTATTCCAGAGCTGCTGCTGTTCTTCAGCTTGGCTCCGGGTCGTGGGTAGGCCTTGATTGGTCCGGCACCACTCCGAGCCTCCAGCATCGTCTTGTGCTTTGAACCTGCAAACAGAGACACACAGAAACCAACATCTATGAAAAAAGAGACATACAGTAATGATAAATATATACAGAATGTCAGTGTGGGTGTTTCACAGTGCTGCAGCTATAAGGCCATATTGATGTTGTTGTTTTTTTTATCACCTTCACCAACCCCACAATACTTTCAATTCTTGCTGCTTTTTTTTCAAAGGATCCATCAGTTTTAAAATTGATTTCCTTCCTTTCAGGTAACCACTAGTTTATTTCTATAAAAACCAACCTGCAGAAACCTGAAACTTACTGAAGACAAATTATTGTGTGGTAATCATCAACATGTGGCTGAAAGCTCATTATGTTGATGCATTTAAGGGCACCCCAAAATCTGAGATATGCCAGTTTGCTGCTAATCAGATACGTTTTAAATGCTAGACCCAACAAAATTCACGTGATCATTCTCACAAAGTCCACGTTTGATTGTCTTCTGGGATGTTAAAGCAATTTGAATGCACCACCATGAAGGATAACGAAGGTACAACAAAATTGAGGTGACATAACTTAACTCTAATTCAAGGTTAGTGTGGTGTCAAAGTCCATGGATTGGTCAGAAAGTCCAAGCAATATCAGCAATAACATCAATCGGACCCTTTTTGGTAAACATGGTAAATGAGACCCCACTTGAACTTCCCCAGTGTCCAGCCACATACACACAACATGGTCAAAAGTATATGGACACCATGGGCATTGATCTGCTGCTATCAGAGCCGCTAATCTTCTAGTTTCGGGATTTCTACCAGATTTCTGAATCTCTGCTGCAGGGATTTGCTCTCATTTAACATAAAGAGCATAAGTGAGGTCCAACACTGATGTTGGGAGATAAGGCCGGGCTAACAGTCAGTGTTGGATGGGGTTGAGGTCAGGGCTCTTCCCTGAAAATCTTTCCCTTATGGACCTGGCTTTGTGCACAAGGTCATTGTCATGTTGAAACAGGAAAACACCAAACACATAAAGGCCATAAAGATAAATATAAACAATAAATCAAAATGATGGCCATTTCAGCATCCACCACTGACCGTCTTGAATGTTGAATGACTGTTTTTTCTGATGGACTTTTAAAACCTGCAACAACGGCCTGTACACACTTCTATGTTGATGTTCACACATCCAGCAGTTACAGAGCAACATTATCATTCATTTGGAGTGACCAATGTTTTTCTATACATCATCTCGTCCCTCCTCACCTGCGTTATGAGCCTCCAGCTGAGACAGAGAGTTGACAGCGACTTTACACAGAGAGCAGTACAGCAGCTTCTTTGCTTTCTCCTCTTCCGACTCTGCGGAGAGAGAAGCATCCTGGGAGGAGGCCTGGGAAGGAGTAGGAGGAGGATGGGGAGCAGAGAATGAAGCGGATGTGACAGGAGCTGGAGGAGGGGGAGGGGGAGAGGCTTTGGAAGAAGAGGAAGAGGAGGAAGGAGAGGAGAAGAGGCCCGGTGCAGGGAGGGCAGAGGGAGGACTGGAGGGAGGAGGCTCACTGCCTGCTCTGCTAGAGGAAGAGGAGGACGAGGAGAGAGGGGAGGAAGAGGGGAGGAGGAACGATTTGAGAGGAGAGGAGGAGTCTATAAGGCTAGATAAGAGTTCTGGAGGGAGGATGGGTAAGAGGAAGAAGAAGAGGAGAAGTAAAAAGTGGAGGAATCAATAAAAAAAACACCCTGTGATATTAAAACCAAACAACAACAGTAACCGTATTTAGATCAGTGTTTTTAGTAGATAAAGTCAACCTGTGTGCTGATTGGTGCTACTGTTTGATGAGACAGGTGGGGTGAGGCCCACAGGACTTGTGCTGCTCTCATTGGTCTCTCCAGTGACTGCCAGCTTGGCCTTTGCCTTGTTCTCCTGAGACTTGACCTTCTTCGCGTGACGACTGCCTCTGTAATGAGCTTCTGCCTGAGACTAAGCAAGAGACATACAGAGACATTTGTTATGAAGTCCTAATATCACATCCTGTAACTCTTCCATTAGCTTCTGAGGCTCAGTACAATCTCTCGTGGAGGGTGTCAAAACTCACACCAACATTACCCACAATGCAACTTGACTGTAACACTTAAGTTGGAGATTTGGGTGTGTTGTTCTACGTTTGCACCTCCCATCCAGACTAAAACGGCAAAAATGAAAACCTAAAACAGAGAAGTTTGGAAACGCTGCCGACCCCGTTTTTCGTTTTGAAACTCCAGAGTGCGTTTTAGTGAAGATGGGCTAAAATGGAGGACTTTAGAAACGATGATGCAGACGCTCACGCTTGGCTCTCTGATTGGGTCTTATAAGTCATGTAAAGCAGACACATGGTGCAACAACATAGAGTTTTTGACATGGTATTTTTATTAAAATATTGTGTACCTAATTGACGCCATTTTCTTTGCAACGACTCCCACTCTGTTTTCTGCAGCAACACTCCTGTGTTACATTCAGTAACAGTCCCAGCTCGTTATTGGTCCATGAAAAAAAAAATCTGGTCTGATTCTTCCTCTGCATTACTTTATTCTTTCGCCAAATCTTAAACTACAGAATAGACCATCTGCTTCATGTTTACACTGGCACGCGCATGCCCAGTGTACGTGAACAGCCACTTGATGTGCGTTTTCATGTCATTTTAATGTAGACGGAGATCAACTCTGATACGCAGCTAAAACGCTGGTGTGGACGGAGATCGTATTCGTTTTAAATCTCCATTTGTAAACTAAAATGGAGTAGTGTGGATGGGGCCTCAGTAATGTAGCGTCCAGCTGCTAGCCTTGTGTAAAGGTGAGGAGCAGGCTACAGAGATGTGGTAAACTCACTTTCTCCACACACCAAGATTTTTTCCATTTTCAGATTTGTAGTCTTCAGACACTGCCTCATGTGACATCACTTGAGTCAGTTTACCAGGTTTCACGCCGCTCCCTCTGGAGGCACAAATAGCTATAAAACTTTTTTCATGTAGTAGTAGCAGTAGTAGTGT
>NC_060156.1:20742914-20744678 GCF_021292245.1 Micropterus dolomieu | reverse complement strand
AAGAAGAAGAGGAGAAGTAAAAAGTGGAGGAATCAATAAAAAAAACACCCTGTGATATTAAAACCAAACAACAACAGTAACCGTATTTAGATCAGTGTTTTTAGTAGATAAAGTCAACCTGTGTGCTGATTGGTGCTACTGTTTGATGAGACAGGTGGGGTGAGGCCCACAGGACTTGTGCTGCTCTCATTGGTCTCTCCAGTGACTGCCAGCTTGGCCTTTGCCTTGTTCTCCTGAGACTTGACCTTCTTCGCGTGACGACTGCCTCTGTAATGAGCTTCTGCCTGAGACTAAGCAAGAGACATACAGAGACATTTGTTATGAAGTCCTAATATCACATCCTGTAACTCTTCCATTAGCTTCTGAGGCTCAGTACAATCTCTCGTGGAGGGTGTCAAAACTCACACCAACATTACCCACAATGCAACTTGACTGTAACACTTAAGTTGGAGATTTGGGTGTGTTGTTCTACGTTTGCACCTCCCATCCAGACTAAAACGGCAAAAATGAAAACCTAAAACAGAGAAGTTTGGAAACGCTGCCGACCCCGTTTTTCGTTTTGAAACTCCAGAGTGCGTTTTAGTGAAGATGGGCTAAAATGGAGGACTTTAGAAACGATGATGCAGACGCTCACGCTTGGCTCTCTGATTGGGTCTTATAAGTCATGTAAAGCAGACACATGGTGCAACAACATAGAGTTTTTGACATGGTATTTTTATTAAAATATTGTGTACCTAATTGACGCCATTTTCTTTGCAACGACTCCCACTCTGTTTTCTGCAGCAACACTCCTGTGTTACATTCAGTAACAGTCCCAGCTCGTTATTGGTCCATGAAAAAAAAAATCTGGTCTGATTCTTCCTCTGCATTACTTTATTCTTTCGCCAAATCTTAAACTACAGAATAGACCATCTGCTTCATGTTTACACTGGCACGCGCATGCCCAGTGTACGTGAACAGCCACTTGATGTGCGTTTTCATGTCATTTTAATGTAGACGGAGATCAACTCTGATACGCAGCTAAAACGCTGGTGTGGACGGAGATCGTATTCGTTTTAAATCTCCATTTGTAAACTAAAATGGAGTAGTGTGGATGGGGCCTCAGTAATGTAGCGTCCAGCTGCTAGCCTTGTGTAAAGGTGAGGAGCAGGCTACAGAGATGTGGTAAACTCACTTTCTCCACACACCAAGATTTTTTCCATTTTCAGATTTGTAGTCTTCAGACACTGCCTCATGTGACATCACTTGAGTCAGTTTACCAGGTTTCACGCCGCTCCCTCTGGAGGCACAAATAGCTATAAAACTTTTTTCATGTAGTAGTAGCAGTAGTAGTGTACTTTGATGGAATTAAACAAAAAACCCACAGCTCCCATTATGTTTTGTGAGCAGAGCAGTGTGCATATTATACATCATAGTAGTTAATATCAATATCCACCCACGCTCTCTTGTACTTTTATTGTTCCACATTTTAGCTGTAATCTCTGCTACAGTGCGGCTAGGACAGTGCAGCCATGCTAGTGGCCCTGTGAGGTTGTCAGCATGCTAACATGCTCACAGTGACAATGCTAACATGTTGATGTGGACTGATGATGGACTTGAAATGTGGAGCCTAAATTGTGATGCAGTGTGAGAACAGTTTACATAACCAGGTTGTCTCTACACTGTAAAACTTGTTCATGTTAGGTGTCACAACACAGTGTATATAGCTCCAGAGTAACAGTGTGTCAGTACACTAACACATCTCCGGGTCAACAGTGTCCTCAT
>NC_060156.1:20720440-20742894 GCF_021292245.1 Micropterus dolomieu | reverse complement strand
CCCCCCCGGCTTCTCCACTCGCACCCCGCCTGGCCCCCCGTCTCCGTGTCCTCACCTACCCGTCTGCCAGCCTCCCCCCTAGCCTCCAGCCTTGTGCCCTCCGTTCCTCCAGCTTCTCGGTTCCCCGAGTCCTCGTCTGCCTCTCCCCCTCCTTCCACCTGCCCTCGCCTCGAGCCTGTTTTTTCCTCAATAAACCTCTTTTTCACCCTCAGCGTTGCGTTTGGGTCCGTTCTGTCTCCCACCGTTACAAGTAGTGTACTTTGATGGAATTAAACAAAAAACCCACAGCTCCCATTATGTTTTGTGAGCAGAGCAGTGTGCATATTATACATCATAGTAGTTAATATCAATATCCACCCACGCTCTCTTGTACTTTTATTGTTCCACATTTTAGCTGTAATCTCTGCTACAGTGCTGCTAAGACAGTGCAGCCATGCTAGTGGCCCTGTGAGGTTGTCAGCATGCTAACATGCTCACAGTGACAATGCTAACATGTTGATGTGGACTGATGATGGACTTGAAATGTGGAGCCTAAATTGTGATGCAGTGTGAGAACAGTTTACATAACCAGGTTGTCTCTACACTGTAAAACTTGTTCATGTTAGGTGTCACAACACAGTGTATATAGCTCCAGAGTAACAGTGTGTCAGTACACTAACACATCTCCGGGTCAACAGTGTCCTCATATGACTGTCTGGAAGCTCTTTTATTCAGCTTTTGCTCATCTTATTAAACTAAGCTAATGCTGCACTCTTTTATTCATCTCCTCTCCTCCCTTCAGCAGTGATTCATGTTTTCATGTTCACTCATGAATAATTTTAACTACTCATACATTAGTCATGTTTGATTGGCATGTCACTAACAAGGCATCTCGTTTTCTCTGAGCCGTCATTATGTGAATGAGCTGAGTGTCATTTACATAGCACTGTGTACATAGAAGGGTAGAGGTTACACCTGGTTATACGCACCTGCTGTGTTGAAAATCTGACAGAATAATCCAGTACACAAAAACAAACTAACAAGTATCACACAGTCTCAGCTGAACATTTTCATTATCACAAATCATAAAACTCTTTGAGGTCCTGGTGGGACTGCCAAGCATGATATCTGTTACTGTCTGTAGAGGCAAGAGGATTTCCAGAAATGTCTAGACAGCAGATAGATCAGCTGACAGGAAGTTGATCATAGAAGCATGATCAAAATGACTGGAGGAGTATGAAGAATCTGATCTAAAACTACACACACAAACAGACAGAAATACAAAGGTAGACACTTACGTCAGAGTTGAACCTCAGCTGGCAGACGTTACATGAGATGACCTGTTTCTTCTTGGGTACCAAGGTAACGCCAAAGGTGTGGTTGATGACGGCCTTCTGCACCGGGTCCATCTGCAGGAAACACACAGGGGTCAGAGGTCACCAGCCTGTTCAAGATTGGCTGAACAGTCATGACAGAGTGATGCTGACAGAGTCTGTACTGCCTGCAGCTACAACACCCTGTCACTGTTACTGTCCCTCATACACACACAGTCATACCGTGTTGAAGTTTGGGAAAAGTCCGACTGGTGACGTTGTCTCGACAGGAAACGACAGGAATGATTTCATCATCACTGAGGGACTACTGGCGCCTATCAGCCCTGGCAACGCCCCGCCCACTGCACCACACCCAATTCCTGGAAACAGAGAGACAGAGTGTTTGAATATTGAATCGAGTGCTCTTTAGCTCCAGGGGCATCAATGGAGGTGATTGGTGGTCAGTTCAACATCAAACAAAAAAGGGGATGTCCTTCAAAATGGCTCAACACATACAAAAAACACCACCCAGAAAAGGCGTGGCAGCTGGTTTTGGAAACATTATGGAGTTACAGCAAAACTTCAGAAAAAACATTTACCACCACTCCCATCTGTTCCTTTTCTAATTCACATTTTCTTATTTGTGTCCTTCTGACAGACAGATGCTGGAGAATTCTGTAAATATTTAAAAACACTTTGTGTTCTCACACGTGTGTACTTTCTGGCCAAATTGAACATTTTTGCCCGGGGCTAAACCAGTGTTTAAATATAACATTTCTACAGACTGCACCACTCGGCTCTCATCTTCTTCTTGGGGATGGAGGGTACATTATGTCCACTCAGACTGTGGAAATGTTGCATTTAAATGTTGGTTTTGACTAGGGAAAACATGTTATCATCGCAAACAGGAGACATCTGTGAGATCATGAAAATACCTTTGAAGACACAAACCGGAACGCTATGTGAATTATAGAGGCGTTTTCAGATAAACTGTTTGACCAGTAACCATTTGTATTAATGTAAGCAGGTCAGTAAGTGTATCTTGAGCTGGTGCCTTAGCTTGAACCTCAGCAAAGATATTGCTAAGTGATACAAACACCTCTTGGCCATGCCTCAAAAGAACAAGTGGAGGAAATCCATCTCACTCTGATATTTACATCATTTCAACCTGGAGACCTGGAGCAGTTGATCTACTTTACAGTAACAACATGAAGAACATATGGAGCTGCAGCTGCTGGAGACAGAGAGGGGTGATAATACAAAGAGAAAAAGAGAGACAGAAGGTGATTGAGCACTTCATAATAATGACTCCATGTGTCCAGTTGCCACAGTGCCAGTAAGAGCTGCTCTGTACGTCTCAAATCTCCTTCATCGATATTTAAAGACACAGAGCGTAGCTAAGTAAATTTACTTGAGCACCTATAGTGGGAACCTAGTTGACTGACTAAATCAAGGGTCATAGACATCACGCCATATACGACTATTACAAAACAAAATTACTATGAAACTGCCTTGAGTGATATTCAAATATGACAGAATTATCACAACCTGAACCATTACGTACAATAAACATTTAAAAGCCACCAAGAGTCGACTCAACACATCATTCTTGGGCCATTTGAAGAAAAGCGGTGATGCCTTTCGATGTCCATAACCCAAGTTTAAGCTTGCTCCCAGCTGTGTTTGTTCCCAGTTACATATGAGGAGGTGTCACATGTATATGCACAGTATACACAGAGAGTAGGTCTGATGAAGAATAAGCATATATTTTTTTATCTGTGTAAGTGTGAATAGTCACAGCTTGTAGAAGCCCTGCAGTGAATTTTTTCATAACAGGGTGTGGGTGGAAACACTGATAGCAAGTGAATCAGCTCTGACAGAGGAGGAGGAGGAGGAGGAAGAAGAAGAGGAAGAGGAGGAGACATTGGTCTTATTGGTTTTGTCCAGCATAACTCATGTAAACCCATTATCTCTCATTCAAATTCACTATAAAACAGTCTAACCCATTCTAAATGCACTATAACCCATTTTAAATGCATTGTAACCCATTATAACATATTCTAAATTCATTATAACTCTGAATGCCTTATAACCCATCCTAATAATTTTAAATCAGCTATTATAACACTTTTAGCCTATTCTAAATGCACTATAATCCATTATGACATGTTTTAAATCCAGTTCTAACCCTTGCAGATGAGGATTTCTAAAACAGTTTTAAATGTTGATCTGAATACACTTGATTGAGAGCTTTAGAGTTTTACATGTACCCAGGTCAGCTGTGTGTGTTTTTCAGACTAGAATTTATCAGATAGCTGTGGATTAACTGTGTGCCATGCTGCTACTCTCTGAGTTTATCCTCATATAGCAGAGCTATGAGTCAATGTCTGTATTTATCACTACAGCTCATTATTAAGTTCAGAACAGCATGACACAACACAGCACTGTAATCAAACACATGTAGCCGGACACACTACAGCTCAGATCACTGTCTGGATCATCTGTTATTAGCTGGGGGATTATTTATGATTGTAAATACAGATTAGCATCTATTTTTAAAGCTGGTGTGATGGCTCAACTTGGTGGACCTGCCAAAACAAAAGCTTCACCTTCCATAATACAGTCAAAGTGAAATAGATGTAATGCAGGTAAACTGAATCTCAACTCCTGCTGTCTGACTGTCATTACTTAAAAAAACAAAAGTGCATTTACAGCAACTGTGAAGCAGAAACGTATTCCTCAACCTACTTTATCAAAGGTTTTATTAGCAGTATTTAGTAACTTGTAGAGGTTCCCACAGTCAGTTTGATTGACTGTTTATATCACATCATCGTAGTACAAACATCAATTCACTGCACACTGTAACTGCCAAGATGATGTTCTGTCAGCATTACTATATAGTGTGTTTTATAGTATATTGTCAGGTCCCCTGTTCCTGGGTAGTGTGTGTGTGTTCCTTTTTTACAGGTGTGGAGTCAGGTGTGCAGGAGGCTGTTACCAGCTGCCACCCATCAACCTCATTATGCTCTGCCTTTTATACCGGGTTCCTGCCTCCACTCAGCGCCAGATCGTAGACTAACGTTACCAGTCAGTCACATTCAAGCCGTTCTAATTTAAGACTAGTTCTTCTGCCTGTTCCCTGCTAACCCTGTTCTTCTGTGCCGCAGATATCCCTGCCTGACCCTTCTCCTGATACGACTCCTCTCCTGCTCTCACCCGCCCGGGACTGTGGGCCCGTGCCCCGTGGACTTCCGCTTTTCCGGATTCCCAGCCTAGTGCTGCCCCTGGACTCTCCACTCTCTGAACCCAATCTCTCACACCCAGCATACTGTTAATAAACCCTGTTTCATTCACCACCTCTGAGTCTGAGTACTGCATTCGAGTCTGAAAACCAGCCACAGCCTTACAGTATATGGGGTTTTTAAAGGGGGCTAGGCTATGTGAAACTCTACCCACTGTGGGTGGCAGTTTAAGGAATGTGGGTAAAGTCACTAAACTGATTCAGAAGAAATTTGAACAGACTACTTCACAGGCATCAGTTTGCTCAATTATTTAACAAAATACAATTTAACTGGCTGTGATTGATCAGCATCACTTCATAAAATCAGGACAGTGTTTGACCAGTGGTTTGAGATCAGGTGTGCTGCTTTCCTGTTGACTTGGGAGGTGGAGGAACAGAGAAATCCCTGCAACCTTCGAAAAGACCACTGAAACCACCTAAAGGATCATCATTTGAACACCTTATAAACCTAGAGAACCTGTTAAAGGACCACTCACATAATACAAGAACCCACTGAACCTTATCAAGACTACTGAAAACCATCGCAGGAATGCCTAAAACATCCAGGAGAATTTGTAACCTGGGCACTTTATCAAGAACTCCTCAAAATTTGACCATGACACTTTCAACATCAGAAAGGTTTAGGGGAAGGGGTTTCTGAAGCTGTTCAGAACATCTATCAGTCACTTCAACTGAACCACAGCTGACTGAACAACCTCTTCAAGCACCATTACCACCTCAAGGATCATAGTAGATTCCTCCAATAATCTGGAAACTTTCTTAAGGGCACCTTCAAGCACTTTTCTCTTCTGTGTCATGTCACTATTTTAAGAACATTATTTCACTTTTTCAGGCAACAGAGAGGGAATCTGTGTTGAGTGTTTAATTATGGGACAATGAAAGCTTTACAATCTCTTCAAGGACAAGTAAATTGACCTCAAGGACCATTTGAACTTCCTTAAGGACCCCTAGAATCTGCAAAGGGATGGTTTAAACCATCTCAGGACCTGAACATCCTGAAGGACCATTATAGTATTTTGGAAACTTTCTCAAAGACATATTAATAAGTGTACTTGTCTCATGACACTTTCACTCTGAGTAACGCATCCATGTTGAATGTTAGATTGTGGAAAATTCAACCCTTGCAATATCTTCAAGGACCACTTAAACCATCTCAAAGACCAACAGAACTTCCTTAAAGACCCCTAGAATCTGCTCAACCACTCTAGATCCCTGGGACATCCTAAAGGACCACTGGAGCCTTCTCCGAGACTCCTTTAGACTTTATAAACCCCATCTCCCCACTGTCTGAGCTGTTATGAATTGTAGATATCTTTTACTGTGTGTGTGTGTGTGTGATGAATAGTTTGGTGACAAGGTCATCTTAATTCTGTCCTTCTGTCCTCTGAGATCTGGTTACAACACACACACACACACACACACAGCAACGCTTCTGTCTTGTAGTAAGTTGCTGATCTAAAAGCTGCTATAAATACTGATACGCATTTGCTACTGCATTCGCTTTGAAGCAGTCTGTAAACCAGCATGAAAACTGGCCAACAACAAAGTAACGAGCCAGAGAGTTTTATTTCAGGCTGTTGGTCATTGGTCAGAAGATCTGTGAAACGTGACCACTTGTAACAAACTAACACTGTCAGTTTTAAGTTTCTTCACAAGTTTAAAAAAATATATATTTCCGTCTACAGAATGCAAATCTGAAGAGGGATGTAAGTATAGTACTGCAAGAATAAGCATAAATGACTAAAGGGCTAATGTGACAGAAGCCAGCGAAGCTGTGCAGTGAGTAAACCTCACTTCCCAACAATTTAAGACACGCACTGGAGACCGATGCCAGTGCCCATGGGTTTTGGCTTCCTCGACTGCGTGTCCACCTCCCGTACCCGAGGTTGCACTTGGTCCATTTTAAAATACATTTTAAGATCTTAGTGTCGAAAATCACTAAATGGGTTGGCATCTTGTTATATCTCAGACCTCTTACAAGTTTACACCCCCTTGAGGTCACTTAAGTCCACTGATCAGACCAGCTCCAGCTGGTCGCATCTAAAACCAGGCTAAAAACCACGGGCAACCGCGCTTTTTCAGCAGTAACCCCCAAACTATGGAATGAGCAACCTCCACAGGTCAAAATGGCCCCCACCCTTGAAACTTTTAAATCCCGTCAGAAAACTCACTTTTATTCCCTGGCTTTGAACCCAGCATGAGAGCTGTGTGGTCTTCTGTAGTTGACTTTCAATTGTTCGTGAACCATTTGTTTGTGTGTTGTCTATGTTTTTATGTGTTCTAAGTGTTTATTTTTATGTTTTTTATGTTTTATTTCTTGTGCAGCAATTTAAAAAAAAAAATGTGATATTTAAATAAAATGGATGGGCTGGATTGGATTGAAGAACTGACTCTGGTTTAAACCTGTCTACTGAACAAAGCAGTTTTAGAACAGACTCTGAAAGTAGAACTGACCAGTTTAGTCTGATCCAAGCTGACTGGTGTAAATCCATTCTAATGGCCTGATCACACCAGAAAGTGGCAGAGCCTGAACTCCAGGAGGGTCTGTACAGCGGGGATAGTAAACGGTAACTTCATTCTTAAATCCTACAGTTTAGTTTCCTGTTAACGTAGAAAGGCACTCACGTAGCAAGCTCGCTTATATAACATGTTTTATAAATGATTTCCAACAAATCAACGCTTAAGATCAAAGAAAAGGCAAACTATTGTAAACACACAGACAGAAGGGAAACAACAGTCAACCAGAGAGAGAGAGTGCTGCTAACAGCTGTTTATCCGAGCCTACAGCTTTCTACATACAGGACAAAAAGTTCACACAGTTTATTATTCAACTCCTGTCTCAAACTACCAACAAACCATGCCTCTTTGGTGGAGTAGTTTATACTCCAACAGAGGAAGTTAAAGGCCCTGCACACCTGTCCTTATCCTGGCTGATGAAGACCTCTGACCCGGTTCATGATGGGCAGCGCCATAGAGAGCTTAAGTCCCTCCCCTTCCGCTGGACCACCATGGGACCTTACTTTGGAGAAAATATGCACATTAGTCAATGGCGAGAGACAACTAATTTTTTGATCCCGTTTGAATTGTGCTGTGAATTACACATATGATGATGGTCAATTTAAAATATACATTTCAAAGTCAAGAAAGTCGCAGTTTGATGTAAAACTTTTAAGGTATAAGACTGTGAAAATACATAATTACAAAGACCACAAACCCAAAAGTCACAAAAGTGACGTAACTTTTTCTCTCAATGACTGAAGGTAACGATACTGAAGCTAACATCAAAAAACTTGCATGGCAGGATGATGCGATAAAAGGACAGAGTCGTTGGTTTAAACACATCAGGTGAGATATATTTCTGTGTGGAACATAGCTGTTATCTAATTAGCAGCAACCAAGCAATAAACGTAAGCTAGCATTACATGTTGGTGACGTATATTGTGTGAGACGAGAAATGTAGTTAATTTTACTGTTTTCACACAAAACGACATGTAACTTTACTGTTTTACGACAAACTGCAACTCTCTTGACGAACAAAATTATCTTTTAAATTGACAAACATCATATGTGTAATTCAGAGCACAGTTCAAACAGGATTAAAAAAAAAGTTGTCTCTCGCTATTGACTACTGTACATTTCCGAAATAAGGTCTCATGGGCCGGAAGCGGAAGCGAGTGACTTAGGCTCTGTATGTCGGGCAGTATGTGAGGTCGCTGGACTCAACAAAGCTAACAGGGGAGTGAGGAAGAGTCTGCACACTCCTATACACTCCTGAGAAGAGATGTAAACATCCAAAATAAATTAAATCACACGTGTGAGTGTACAGTGGGTGGATGGTGCACCACAGCTAATAAGCCAAGATAGCTTCTATTCCCTCAAAGGTCAGCACTGTCAACCCAACTTGCTATTGTTCAACAGTGTAAATCCATATGTTAAAGTTCACCAAAGTTGAACTTGACATTGAAAATTTCTCGTGGATTTACTTTGCCCCTTTGAGCGAACTAACTAATCACAACCTCTGCTTTGAAATGAATAGATCTGCAGCAGGATTTCACAGTTTTAAATGCTGTTGTGACCAGGCCTTTAATCATTATAAAACCAAACCATTTCACAGTTTCAAAAAAATCTAAACTCTCTTTCCTTGTGCAGTGTTTGCTGACATCAGCAGAGATTAAATGGTCTGTAAATTGATTCTAAACCTTTTTAATTTGTAGCGTCCAGTTTCCTGCTAGTCAGTCCAGTTTTATCTGCAGCGGTAAGATTTATGATTCTGGCTGCAGTCAGTTATCTCTGGCATTCACACCTCACACACACACACACACACACACACACACACACACACACACACACACACACACACACACACACACACACACACACACACACACACACACAAACACAGATACAGTTCATATGATGAAGACGTAAGAAGAAAAATCTCACACAGTGCTCCTCCACCCCCAAAATTTAGCCACTGGCTGTGTCACTAAGAAACTGATATTTAATCACTCACATGACACCCCACCCCCGTGTATAAATCCAAATGGAGCTGACTAATTTGCACACAACTTGTCAGTTATTTGCGGGAACTAGCACACAGAACATCTGTGATGTTTCCAACAGCTTGAAAACATATTTGTTGATTGAAGAAAAATTCTTAAAATTAGGCTACAATTACCCTCTCTCTCTCAATGAACAATCAATCAAAAAAGCTTAATATGTTTTATATGTTGCTGTTGGGCAGCTTGAACCTGCTACGAAAGGAAACAGAGTTACAAAATGAGGTCTGTCACAATCAGCTGCATGCTGATTAGGAACAAATGAAGGAAAGGGAAGAAAAATGGATCAATTTTAAAAAGCTCTTTTTGGGTGGACGCATGAAACACTGAGCATACAGGATAAACAAGTGGCAAGACTATGACACAAACACACACACACACACACACACACACACACACACACAAACATGCAGTGCCAAGTAGGTGTAATTCAAATAAAACTAGCACATAGCAACCAGCTGGCCAATAACAAATCATGTTTCAGCTGCACTACACACTTCTTCTATGTGTGTTTGTGTGTGAGAGAGGCTCTGTAAAACAGTACCACTTTAAATATGTTGACGCAGATATCAAAGTCATAGCAGTTTATTTCTGAATGACAGATTAGCAACTATGATATTCTGCAGCAGGCATGAAGTCACTTAATCAATGTGGCTCTTTTTGTTGTTATACAGAATACAGCTTTAACACATACAGTGAATCTAACTTTTATAAACTGCTCCACGTAAGAGGAATGTTTCACAGATAGTTATGAAGTCCAATAAGTAAGAAAAGTACCAATACTACGTGGTAAAAATATTACAAGTGACGGTACAGATGTATCAGTAGTGATCTGCTTAACTTATCAAATGTTACAGTACTCATTTTGCAGCAGAATGACTTCTGCCAGTGTTATATTAAAGCTTGGCATTATATCATTGGATTAATAAATGTGTAAGCAACATTTTAATGTTGTAGCAAGTTGAGGTGGAGCAACTACTTTGTACACAGCTGGTATTCTAATATATCATATTTTATAAACTTATCATATGTTTTGTGTGTTAAACGTCCATCTTAAAAGGAGCTAGTAACTATAGCTGTTTAATAAATGTGTTGTAGTACAATATTTGTATAGGGGTAGAAGTACAAAGCAACAAAACATTTCAATACTCAAGTCCCTCAAGATGGAACTTAACAATGTTTCCTCCTGCAATGTAGTGCACTGAAGTACAAATAACTTAACATTTTAATTAAGTACAGTTCTACACTCAAAATGATCAAGGTTTAAGTTTTCCCATCTTAACAGGTGCATTTAAGGAAGGAAGGAGATGTAAACTAAGACCAGTCTAAACAGACTGTCCTGTGAAGAGGTCTAATCAGGCAAACTAAGTGAAAACACACGTATGGATGCACAATGGGTGTGCAGGGGCTTTAAAAAGAAATAAGCCCTCATTAATGTTATTAGCTACACCCTGACACACAAGTCAAACCATGAAAAAGGTTGCTAGTTGGCATTTAGATACGGTTCATATTCACACTGGCTTTTTACAAAATGGAACGGAAATAAACATAAAGTCATATGTACAGAGGCCCTGAAGCTCAACCAAATACACAAAACATAACCTAATACAGAAACGCTGGAAGTAGCACAGATGACACAGAAACATTTTAGCTAATATTCCAACACCACTTAAGGAGAGACTTTAGTTACTTCAAGAGTCACAAACTATGGCAGCAACTAGCGTGTCCAATCCACGTGCATCCGTTTTTAGTGTCCCCTGGAAACAGTTTCCATTGTTGTCTGTGCTACTTGTAGCATTTCTGTATTTGGTTGTGTTTTCTCACTTGTTGTGTTGTGTTGTTGTGTTGTTTTAGAAACAGGACAAAAACAGAAATCCATGTCAACATCCATAGGGAATCATCAAGCAGTTAAAAGGGTAAATATCAAAGAAACAAATCTGGTAATTACTCAAAGTAATTTTTCAAAACACAGTTCACTCAAATCTCTTCCGTCTCTCAATATTGGCTAACCAATTTGAGTTGGGTGACTAAAGATGAAGGGTGTACTGCAGAAGAGTTGTGCAACAGAGTATTTTCTGTGGTATAAACGTCAGTATATCAATGTCCAGACTGTTACTACAGCTTCATTACATCATCGTCCAACTCAGCAGAGAACAGAAAAACATCTGGTACTGTTAATCAGACTGTAAAGTGATTTGAAGAGAAGGAGTTAAAGTGAAACCGACTCAAAAAGACAACAGGAAGTGATGAAGGCTGAGGCTGAGGAAAAGGATGATGCCAATGAAGATGATGACATTTATTTTAATTAAAGGATCCTACCTGAACCAGACGTCTTTTTTCTTTATATCGATCCAGTTTTACTTTTTACTTTTCAATATTTTCTCTCCTTTCAGTCTGTGTTTATTCAATCTACTGTACTCTACTGTAATCTAGTCTGCTGTTCTCAGTCTGTCCGTGTTACTCTGCTCTCGCCTTTTTATGAACCAAAGCACAACAGCCAAACTCACCCACCACTCACTCTGTGTGTGTCTGTGTATGTGAGTGAGTGAGAGAGAGAGAGAGAGAGAGAGAGATCAGGTGACTGGAGCAAGAGTGGCATGTATCATCGCCATCTGAACCCCCAAACCATGAGCGTCAGGTGTGTATTTCTGTGTGTATGTGTATGTGTGTGTGTGTTACTTCTTAATCCCCTGCTGCCATTTCCTCCAGAGAGAAGAAACTCTATCCCTGGGGATGAAAGAGCGAGAGAGCGAGAGAGAGAGAGAGAGAAACCGAGACAGAGACACATCCACATCCACAGAAAGAGAGACATACAAACAGATTCAGACTTACACACTAGGTGGGTTTCCATCCACTTGTTTTTATTTTCAATTTGCGCATTAAAAACCCTGAGTGAAAACGCAGAAAGTGTTTTTACACAAAAGTTGGTTTATCGATAAAAGAAAAATGTGACAAAGTGCAGTGGAAACAGTCTTAGTGAATAAATCATGACTTACTTCTGACAGATTGAAACAGAGAGAGAGAGAAAACATGACCATTCACACTATTTACAGATTATATTGGAGGATTAAAGATTAAATTACCCTGCTGCAGTCCCTGCTGGTGTGTGTGTGTGTGTGTGTGTGATGAGATCAGAGAGCAGTTGCTGTTGGTTCACACGTCTCCTGTTACACAGAGCACAGTGTGTTTGTGTGTGTGTTTCAGTTGTTCACCAGTGGCAGGAACTAACCTCACTGTAACTGACTCCAGCCAACATTGAGACTACATCCACACTACGTTGTCTAATTTTAAATTTTAAATTTATGTGTCCACTTTAGCATTTCACCATCGTTTTAGAGCTCTGCCTACAGTGAAACACCTGAACAACTTTAAAATGGATGCATTTTTAGCAACAAAACTGAATCACAGCCAACATTACATTTACTGATTTGGCTTTTATCCAAAACGACTTACATTTGAGGAACAACCATCAACAAAGCATCAATTCAGCAAGAGATCTACAAGTGACAATAGATACTATTAAGAGCAGCAAATTGTATAAAAACCTCGTCATCTCACACCTTTCAGATGTCACGAATGCGTTGGCTGTGTCAATCAATTTTCTACCTTTACAAAGACGACAACCTGACAATCACGCCCACTTCACACAGTAATCAGTCAGTTCTGTGGCGGCGAGAAAGTTGGCAGGGTTTGAACTTGTCTTTCAAACTCTATGTTTTTATTGACGATTTCTGCCACTTCTAATGTGTACAAACGAGTGCAACACAATGAAAGCCTTCACAGAAAGAATGTCCAAAATTGCACACAAAATTGTCTTGCAGTTTGGCATTCGATGCAGTAGAACAAGAAATATCTTTTGTCTTTCACTTCTTCCTTGGAAAACCTGGGGTTTACATACATTATCCACACTTCAACTCAACTACTGACAGAGATTTAGGTTAATTAATGTTTAGCTGCTTCCTTTTGCTCTTCATGATTTTGTTGCAATCATTGTTATTTGTTCTGTCTTTACTACTGTCCTTTGTATTTATTAAACTGTCTTCATTGGTTTAGAAACATCTTGCCAAAGGACTACAGGTAATTTATGTGCGTCCTTCTGAATAAAGATTAATTTGGGCAATCATCGCGTCTCACTCCTCTCTATGACAGCAGGGTTTTTGCCCCGCCTTTGAGTGTGGCAGTTCGCAAAAAGTATAAAGACTTTTACCTTTAGACGTGGTCAGACGAAGACCGAAGAAGAGTTCCAGCACGTAACTCCCTCTAAAAACACAAACTGTCACTTTTACATTTCTGTTTGTGTACAGGTTAAACAAACAACATACATCACGGTAATAAGTCACCTTTAGAGGTGTTGGCAGGTGTATTTTTTAACTTTGGACAGAGTCAGGCTAGCAGTTTCCTTTGGCTTTTAAGTGTTTATGCTAAACTAAGCTTACCACGTATGGTCCTGACTCAAAAAAACTAAGAAATCAAGAAATCCATCAGCTCCATGAGTACCAACTGCATTTCTGTCCTGAAGAGGTGAAGATAAGTACAAGTAGAGCCTCTGTGGTCGCAGTTATAGTTGTTACGGTGCAACAACATGATCCCTCACTGGCTTCCCACTGCAGCTGAAATTACTGCAGCTTGAGATTAAGCTTGAAAGAAAGCAGGATATTAATACCTCAGTGATCCTACTGGGAGGAGAACCCGTCTTAGTACGTTCATCTGCATCTTAAACATCCACAGAGAGAGAGAGAGTGGTAGAGCGATATAGTCCGAGTGTGGTTTTGCTGACGGCATCATTAGACATCACACTGCATTATTATTATGCAAAGAAACACACACATTAGCATAACAAGCCTGTGTGTGTGTGTGTGTGTGTGTGTGTGTGTGTGTCTAAGTAGGTCATGTTCAGATCCTTCTTCATCCAAAATCACACACAGACACACAAATCAGACCAATCAGGAACATGAAAGCAGACAGGAGAGCTCCAGTGTCAGTGGAAAATACCAGAAACTAACACAAAGAATACAGCACAGTCACCTGCAATAGAAATGTCATCAGAACCAAACTAACATGGTATATTAAAGTGTTTGACAGAACAAACAACAGGATTTAGCTATTCTTTGATTTAACCTTACCAGTAATGGAGATTAAAAAAATGAAGTTTGTCCAGAGAGTAGTGCTGGAGGAAAGGTCACTGAAATCCAAGCAGTTACCAGGAAATTTCATGTAAATCTGACCTGTAGATTATAAATTATATCCAGCTCTGGAACATTTTGTACAGCAAGAAGTGCTGGACAAACTCAGGTCCAACCTCGAGGTGGGGGAAAAAACTGTAAAAGAAACAGTGAGGGATGAAGCTCAGGTTTAATATGCAGAACTAAAAGCAGACACACTGGACAAGGAAAACCATTGTGTGTGTGTGTGTGTGTGTGTGTGTGTGTGTGTATGTGTGTGTGTGTTTAAGAGACAAAAACACAGCACACACACTGAGCTGTGGTGATGAGCAGCAGTGTGTGGGTAATCACAGCAGTCACGCTATCTATAATGAGAGGAATGTGAGACAGACAGTCAGTCAGACAGACAGGAAGTAGTCACAGATTCTGCGGACCAAACGATGTCTTTATTTTCTCCTAATCAGACATACTTTCTTTCAGGAATCATCTAGAAATTCTCTGTCTAAAAGGATCCATAATGTTTGCTAATGACATTCCTGAAACACGTCCTTCTCCTCTTCTTCCTCTGAACAGAAACAGTCAGATTTACATACTGAGCGCTCATAAGAAGATCATCACATTTCAGAGTAAATAAAGCAAGAGAGGTTGGACAATGTGCTGTAAATAATCTGATTAACTTCAGACTAACTATCCATAGTTGATACATTTCAATTTACCTGTTAGTGTAACAAAAACATCCTGACTAGAAATGCCAGAAATTAGGGGAAAAATAACAATTTAAACATTGTGTACTTTACTTAGGTTGAAATTTGGCATATTGTGAAAAGGAAGATGGCGGCTAACGGATTTTGATAAACTAGATTGTCGTGAAACTTTCAACAGACATCCGTGGTCCTCAGAGGATGAATCCTACTGACTGTGGCGATCCCCTAACTTTTCATATATGCCATCAAGAAGTTCACATTTGTGCTGTTTTGTGAACTATCTCAATAATTATTAGATGCACTGTCATGAAAATTAATATACACATTCATGCACCCCTCAAGATGATTTTCTATGGTAATCACTTAACTTTCCATTTAGCGTCACAGGCAGGTTAGAATTTGTCAAATTTGCCTGCTAACATGCTAAAATAAGATTGTGAACATGGTGAACAAACAATAGGAACATTTAGCATGCTGATGTTAGCATTTAGTTCAAAACACTGCTGTACAAATACAGACAGTTACTAGCATGACTGTAGGCTGCTAGTCTTGTTCTAATACATCTTGATGTTGCAGCAACCAATATTCCAACTATATAATATAATTATCTCTAAGGATTAGTCTTGGCAGAAACAAAGCAGCCAGAAGAACGTCCATCTTATGTAGAAGGTTTCCACAGTGTCTTCAACATAGGTGAATGTTTCTAAATACTGCGTGAAAGTCCATAGATTTAATTACTAAATATAAATGTTGGATGTCCTAATAATTTATAACATTTCCATCGATCCATCCATCGTCAACCGCTTATCCTGCATACAGGGTCACGGGGGGCTGGAGCCAATCCCAGCTGTAATCGGGCGAAAGGCGGGGTACACCCTGGACAGGTCGCCAGTCCATCTCAGGGCATTTATAACGTTTCAAATTTAAAAGTTACCATCACCAAATACTAAAACTATCTCTTATTGTAATTTTATTTTAACAGATATCAGATTTATCTATAGCACAATTTTTACACCTCAGCCAAGAGAAAACAGTGTTTAGAGAGATTTCAGCTACAAACAAGAACAGATCAACAGAAATGTACTGATTGATCGATCTGATTAACACTATAACAAAGTAGAAAATAGCCCCTCAAAGTATTATATTTTGTGACGTAATAAATAACCATCACAAAAAAAAAATCAACCTCTGATGAACAGTCTCCGTGACAGAATGTCTCAATGACAATGACAGTTTTCACAGGAGAACCACCATTTTTAGACTGAACACATAGTGAGCAGAGGGACAACAACCTCAGTTCAAGTTCCAAGTCCAGGTCATGACCTCCGGGTCACGTAATCCCCACCATCCCTTCATAAACAGCACACTCACACACACCTGCAGACACAGTGTCTATAATGTCGGCTACCCAGGCAGAGAAAAAAGACGGTAACAATGAAAACCAAAGCAGCTAAATGTGGAGCTCAAACAGAAATTGACAGAATAAGGATTTCCTACCTCGACTCAGGAAACTACTCCACATAATCGACAGGGAGACAGCTGCCTCACCTCCACCTCCTCCTCCCTCTCCCCTCTATCATCTGCTCACCCAATAACAAAAAGCAACGAAGAGAAAACCCAAAACAAACAGCAGAGAATCGCCACCTGACTGTCTGTGTGAACGCAGAGGGACATGTGTGTGTGTGTGTGTGGATAGAGGAAAAGCTACCGACACACAGCGAGAAAGAGACAGAGAGTGGACAGAGTATTTGAATCACTGAGGTGATGATATTCACGGTGAGCGGTGATGACTGTCCCTCTGTCTCAGTGGAAATCTCTCTTTCTCTGTCGCTCTATCTCTGTGTCGCTCACTTGCACTCAGCCAGTTCATGGCATTGTGATTCAAAAAAAGAGAAGAGGAGGAAGGAGGAGGAGGGGAGAATGCAAGCATTTAGTTATTTCAGTCCAAAAAACAAAATACATCATTTATATAGACAAGAAGGAGAGAAAACAGAGGAAAACAGCAAATAAATAAACCCATAATTTAGCAAAGTAACCAACCGCGTTCCAGCGGGAAAAGAAAAACAATCCTTCTTGTTCTCTACCAGTGCTACCAGTCATCTACATGTCCAACCAGTTGTCTATAAGTCCTCTACAACCAGTTCATTACTATCTTTTCTATGTTTTATGCTGTACCATGGGTAGTTATAGTCCCACCAGTATTACAAGTTTTCCTCCACCGGTCGTACGACTCGTACTAGTCCTACATCGTTTCTACTAGTCCACTTTCCTACTAGTCCGCGCCAGACCCTGCTGTTACAGCAACAGTCTTAACACATTTTAACTCACATTAAACCCACATGGACATGTCGGTTGTTTTTTTACACTGGTTAGGGCTGTCACGATAACCGCAAGACTGAGATTCCACGGAGGATAGCAAGCACCGCAACAACTGCATTGTTCATACTTTACACTTCAGGGCGTGTTAAATTAATGAATTAGTGCTTCAGAGGTTCCACAACCGTAACGAGCTCTGGAATGGTTCTAGGACGGATCACCATGGGCTCTACATGACCTGACTTCAAACTTGGATGCTGTGTTTTGCTAACTAACTTGGCGTTAGCATATTGCGCGGCTAATGTGGCAAGCAGCCTCGGCGATGCTGGACTAACGTAATCCTGAGGGACAGTCGAGAGAAACTGTTAACGGTACGCTTCATTTGAAGCTCCCTAACTAACGAGTGTAGTGTGTCAGATGCCTGCAGCTGTTTTTCATGACGCTTTCTGTGGAAATTTAGTTATAATGTTACTACAGCGCAGTGGTTAGTTGTGAACAGTCCATTCTGCTCCTCACCGGTGTGTGTGTGTGTGTGTGTGTGTGTGTGTGTGTGCGCGCGCGTTGCTGCGGTATGTAAATTGACTTGCTGTTAGCGGCTCGCTGTGCAGTGAGGTGAGATCCACAGACACTTAGGCTATTATACTATGGCAGCAAATTAGTTCGTTGATGAAAAAATCCTCTACCAGTCCTGTATTACAAGTTGCCTACTCGTGGTCAAAGATGTGGGTCACTTGGCAACACCAGCTCAAATCTGGTCATATTTGATGCCCCACGTCCTTCCTCCCCTTCTGAGCCTATTGTCACCGCTGTACAGCACAATGAGTGTTTGAATCTGTCAGCAGAGTCTATTCATACGCTGCTGAATACACCAGCACAAGACCACATATCAACACCTGTTCAATCTCTCCATCTCACTCACTGCACACTACAATCCATGTCTATTAATAACTGTATGTCTTACTGTATATTCGATATTATAAGATATATTTTTAGATATTATGTATGCGTGCAGGACAACATGATGACCTTTATTAGCCCAGGAGAGCTAATTAGAGCTAGCTCTGTCTCACACACACTCACATGAAAAGGAAAGAAAGGAATGAAGATCTTCACCGTACTAAAAAAAAACAGGAACACTGAGGTTCTCATTAAAAGGGAAACTTGACATTATACCCCGTGAAAAAAGAAACTCCACTACCCTCCTCAAAAAATTTCACACAAGATATTCTTCAGCATATATTTACTGCAGCACAATGCGTTAGACAGTCAAAGCGCATTAGTGTTGTAGAGTACCCAGCAACAACTCTGCCCACACTAAATACTGAAAACTAGAAGAGGAGAGGAGCTTTAATGTTGTAAATGTTATTAGTCTCATGTGAATGAATCTCTTCATTTGCACTGAGTATGTGGATCATGGGAATTCACTTCTTTCATTAGTGACTGAGTGTGTTTGAGTGTATGTGTATGAGTGCGTATGCTGCCTCCTGGTGGTCATTAACTGCTACTGAGGGGACAACACAACCAGGATATGAGTGTACTCCGTGAGAGCAGGAACTGTATATGGCATATCCCCACTATTAAGAATAAAGTAACGTCTCTCTCAGCTCCACCTAAAATAAAATTTTGGTTCTCTGTAGCAAAGGGCAAAAGCAGTCACCCTAGCTGGATTCAAACCCAGGTCCACAGGGTATTAAACATGTAACTTGACCACAACACCAAGGAGCCTGGCTCATTGTTATGGCAGTCGAAGTATATTCTCAATTGTAGTGACGGTACACGGTCACGTTCTGCTTCTCCCAGTGCTTCTGTGAAGAATTTTTATGGTGCACCTTTAGTTGATTGATTAACTTTTAAATGTGTTTGTCTGTGTGTGTGCTTTCACCTCTGTACATTATGTATGTGTTTGGCAGTGGTGAAAACGAAGCTGAGGCTAATGTGATGCAGTGAAGTAACTGCTGTGTATTTTACTCTTTGTACTTTCACTCACAAACTCTATGTGCATGTGTACAAGATTACTTTCTGTATTTATTTATATGGGGACTTAATGTTGGTCTTTAACTGGTATTGATTTCTTCCTGGTATGAGTGTAACTAATTTGACAGTCTATACTTTGGTCTAACTATAATTTGTGGCATCTCATCTTTTCTTCCTATTTGCAATGACCATCATTGAAATTATTGTGTCTTATTAATTGTTTCTAGTAAATACTTGAATGCAACTCCTGTCTTCAACCTTTACTGGTATTGTGTTTAACTTACTGCAGAGCTGTAGCTGTGCACCTACACACATAGTGTGGGCAGTAGAACTACACTAGATTTCATTTTTATTATACCATACCATTCGCTACATATATCTGACAGCTATAGTTACTACTTTACAGATCAATTTGTTACACAAAAAAAGACATGATAGATTTATAAAACAGGATGCTTTGTTATAGATTAAACTATCCAAGAGTATAAAGTACTCACAATTGGCTACACCTTCATTAAAATGCTGCTTACACATTAATGCCTCAGTGATAGTAATCCAGTAATATCATATATAATAAGTATTTTACTCTGTTGTATTTTTGCTTTCACTTAAGTAAAGGATGAACTTCATTGATTGAGGAGCTCGACTGTCCCCCTGTAGCACAACTGTTTGTACTGGCTGTGATGTCATCTGACCTGACTGCTGATAGGCTGCTCAGCCAGCCAGGTTACACACACGTGCGCGCACACACACACTCAGCCTGGCCTAGAGCAGCTGAGATCAGGCCAAAGAGCTTTTAATGGTCGAGCGGGCATCACATAATGGACAGAGAGAGAGAGACATGACTATTCAGGCTGAGTGGTGTGTTTGTGTGTGTGTGTGTGTGTGTGTGTGTGTGTGTTTTTGTTTGTGTATGTTTGTTGGTGCGTGTACGTCCAGTAGAGAGAGATTTCATCTTTAACGAGTGTTATTGTAGCCTGTACACTGATATGGACACACAGTATGTAATTACAGCTGTGTTCATGTGTCAGTGTGAGATTGTCTTTCGGTTTCCTGTCTCCCCTGACATCATCATCTCACATACTGTAATTAAGCGTGCGTGTCTATGTTTGTTTGTTTTTTTATTTCTTGTCTTATCTTCTTCTTTTTTGTTGATTTTTGAAACTTATTTATCTTATTTTAATTAATATTATATAAGTTATATTATCTTTTTCTAGTCCAACTTGGAAGTCAGATCAACTCAGGGCTAAAACGGCAGATTTCCAATTCAAGTTCTGCATTGTGTTTTTCACAGGAGATTTTTGTGGACATATATACATTAATGGACTAAAACCAAATATAATGTAATGAAAAGAATCTATACATGTGAATTTAACGATGTCTATGAGAAATGTTAGTGTGGTTATGGAAGTGTGGTTTTGGAGCAGTGCTATGTCCCAGTTTAATGACCTGCTGCTGTCTGCTCCACTTTAACTCCTTTACATCTCACAGCATATTCTCACTCTGTTGACCAGCAGTTTGACTTTAAAAACTGGGTCTGAAAACTGTTCCAGTCACATCTGACCACAAAACCAAAGAGGGTCAAGCAATGTGAAAAGCTTCAATTGTAATTTCAGCAGCAGAGGGTGCTGGAAGTACTGCAATGATTAAACCATGAATATGTATTGATGAAAATAATTTATAGACACACTATAATATGGAACTGAAAAGCCACATGCTCATATTCTGAATCATTCTGTGCATTGCCCCATAGCCACTGATAAGAAGAGAAACTATCTTTATGTCAAAGGAATAGTTCTACATTTTGGGAAATACGCTTATTCAGAGATTTAGAGGACAATATCAATACCACTCTCATGTCCGTGTGTTAAATATGAAGCTACAGTCAGCAGCCAGTTAAGCAGTTATCTTAGCTTAAAGTGGTCTTATCATGCTAATTTCCAGGTTCATAATTTTATTTACTCCACACTGTGCAAATAAATTTCCATATATATAAAAAGTCCATCTATCTCTATGAGCCACCGAGTCTGTAACTTTTGTACACAATCAATATATTTACTTCTGGTTACACTTAACACAACTAGATGGGTAGTAATTTATTCAGTCCAGCCATGAATCATGAAAACTAGTGAAGCTCAGCATTACAATAACATTGGCACCACCCATAGGAAATGTGATTGTTTACATTGTAATTTTTCTACACAGTTGTGGACACTTAGAATAACGGGACCGTCTCAAGTGTGTAGCAGTGTGAGTTTATTAAAGTATAAAATGTTTTTTAACTTCCACCACTACACCATTTCATTAATCATGACAACGATTAATCGTTGTTTGTGTGACGGTGCAAAGCTTAAATTTTCGGTGTTATACACGGAACTTCCCATGTTAGGGAAGCGTGTTTGCATGCTCACGTTTGCTAAATAGCACTAAACATAAAGTACAGCTGAGGCTGATGGGAATTTTATTAGTTTTGCAGGTATGTTTTAGACAATTAAAATCAACAATTCATCCTGAGGGAAACATGAATGCTGAACCAAATTTCATGGCAATCCATCCAATATTAAGAACCTCATGTTGGTGTTAGACAAAGTCAGCTGGTCATCACAGTCATGAGAATTCATCGTCTAGGAACTTTGAATTGAATTTGTCCAATCCATCAGATAGATCATAAGACATCTCACAGGATACATATGACTTTGACTTGATGAAGAAGAGGAATGTCTGAGCAAAATTCACGATAATCTAACTAATAGTACAATCTTCCTCATCACTATGACTGGCAGGTGTTCGGGTAGAGCTAACAATATACAGAGGCTGAGTATAAAACTGCAGTGATGATCTGAGTTAATGCAGGTCAGTTTATCCTTTTTACGGGTCAATCTGAGATCCAGCACGCAAACATTCACACGCACATTCTGACCTCTTCCACAGGACAGCAGCTGTTGATGATGGTTGAGCCGAGTCACTCTTGCTCAGCAGACCTTACAAATTAATGTCCTGTTTAGTTCATAGTTTTTCTCTGGTTACCATGACAGCTTGCAAATCTGTCTGTAATTGTATGTGGGTTAGGAGAACAAACTACTGACTAGTTATTACCAGCTGTAGGCTTTGTGGTGCAACTTAGTGAGGCGACACAAAATGTCATT
>NC_060156.1:20699805-20720340 GCF_021292245.1 Micropterus dolomieu | reverse complement strand
TGTGTGTGTGTGTGTGTGTGTGTGTGTGTGTGTTTTTGTTTGTGTATGTTTGTTGGTGCGTGTACGTCCAGTAGAGAGAGATTTCATCTTTAACGAGTGTTATTGTAGCCTGTACACTGATATGGACACACAGTATGTAATTACAGCTGTGTTCATGTGTCAGTGTGAGATTGTCTTTCGGTTTCCTGTCTCCCCTGACATCATCATCTCACATACTGTAATTAAGCGTGCGTGTCTATGTTTGTTTGTTTTTTTATTTCTTGTCTTATCTTCTTCTTTTTTGTTGATTTTTGAAACTTATTTATCTTATTTTAATTAATATTATATAAGTTATATTATCTTTTTCTAGTCCAACTTGGAAGTCAGATCAACTCAGGGCTAAAACGGCAGATTTCCAATTCAAGTTCTGCATTGTGTTTTTCACAGGAGATTTTTGTGGACATATATACATTAATGGACTAAAACCAAATATAATGTAATGAAAAGAATCTATACATGTGAATTTAACGATGTCTATGAGAAATGTTAGTGTGGTTATGGAAGTGTGGTTTTGGAGCAGTGCTATGTCCCAGTTTAATGACCTGCTGCTGTCTGCTCCACTTTAACTCCTTTACATCTCACAGCATATTCTCACTCTGTTGACCAGCAGTTTGACTTTAAAAACTGGGTCTGAAAACTGTTCCAGTCACATCTGACCACAAAACCAAAGAGGGTCAAGCAATGTGAAAAGCTTCAATTGTAATTTCAGCAGCAGAGGGTGCTGGAAGTACTGCAATGATTAAACCATGAATATGTATTGATGAAAATAATTTATAGACACACTATAATATGGAACTGAAAAGCCACATGCTCATATTCTGAATCATTCTGTGCATTGCCCCATAGCCACTGATAAGAAGAGAAACTATCTTTATGTCAAAGGAATAGTTCTACATTTTGGGAAATACGCTTATTCAGAGATTTAGAGGACAATATCAATACCACTCTCATGTCCGTGTGTTAAATATGAAGCTACAGTCAGCAGCCAGTTAAGCAGTTATCTTAGCTTAAAGTGGTCTTATCATGCTAATTTCCAGGTTCATAATTTTATTTACTCCACACTGTGCAAATAAATTTCCATATATATAAAAAGTCCATCTATCTCTATGAGCCACCGAGTCTGTAACTTTTGTACACAATCAATATATTTACTTCTGGTTACACTTAACACAACTAGATGGGTAGTAATTTATTCAGTCCAGCCATGAATCATGAAAACTAGTGAAGCTCAGCATTACAATAACATTGGCACCACCCATAGGAAATGTGATTGTTTACATTGTAATTTTTCTACACAGTTGTGGACACTTAGAATAACGGGACCGTCTCAAGTGTGTAGCAGTGTGAGTTTATTAAAGTATAAAATGTTTTTTAACTTCCACCACTACACCATTTCATTAATCATGACAACGATTAATCGTTGTTTGTGTGACGGTGCAAAGCTTAAATTTTCGGTGTTATACACGGAACTTCCCATGTTAGGGAAGCGTGTTTGCATGCTCACGTTTGCTAAATAGCACTAAACATAAAGTACAGCTGAGGCTGATGGGAATTTTATTAGTTTTGCAGGTATGTTTTAGACAATTAAAATCAACAATTCATCCTGAGGGAAACATGAATGCTGAACCAAATTTCATGGCAATCCATCCAATATTAAGAACCTCATGTTGGTGTTAGACAAAGTCAGCTGGTCATCACAGTCATGAGAATTCATCGTCTAGGAACTTTGAATTGAATTTGTCCAATCCATCAGATAGATCATAAGACATCTCACAGGATACATATGACTTTGACTTGATGAAGAAGAGGAATGTCTGAGCAAAATTCACGATAATCTAACTAATAGTACAATCTTCCTCATCACTATGACTGGCAGGTGTTCGGGTAGAGCTAACAATATACAGAGGCTGAGTATAAAACTGCAGTGATGATCTGAGTTAATGCAGGTCAGTTTATCCTTTTTACGGGTCAATCTGAGATCCAGCACGCAAACATTCACACGCACATTCTGACCTCTTCCACAGGACAGCAGCTGTTGATGATGGTTGAGCCGAGTCACTCTTGCTCAGCAGACCTTACAAATTAATGTCCTGTTTAGTTCATAGTTTTTCTCTGGTTACCATGACAGCTTGCAAATCTGTCTGTAATTGTATGTGGGTTAGGAGAACAAACTACTGACTAGTTATTACCAGCTGTAGGCTTTGTGGTGCAACTTAGTGAGGCGACACAAAATGTCATTTTCAGTGCAGCACACCAGGAGCAGAAGAAGCAGTAGCACAGCAGCACTGGTCCTACCTGCAGTCGTGCTGGATGGAGCACTGATGCCTGGACTGGGGCCTGGTGTCGGAGTTAGTCCTGTTGGCTGGGAGCTGAGCCCTGTGGGCTGGGGAAGAGACCTAGACTGAGCCCCTGCTGGAATTAAAGAAGTCAAGACTCATTAGAACATACAAGGAGCTGACCAGACTAAACTACTGCCGCTGGAGCTACTATCATTAATACTACTACTACTACTACTACTACTACTGCCACTGCAGCTGCAAAAACTGCTGCTTCTACCACTACTACTAATACAGCTCACACTAATGCCACTACTACTAGCTGAAACATTTTATTATTTCCTCATAAGCGGATTGTTGAAAACTACTCATGCAAATACTACAGCTACTACAATCACATGACAGTAGTGATAATGTACCTGCTGCCTGTTGTCCTGTCTCTCCAGCCTGGAGCTGTCTCACTCTTCTAAGGTGAGACTTGCCATTGTAGTGCACCTGGGCCTGAGCAGCAGAGGTCAGCTGCAGGTTACACACCTCACACAGCGAGTAGGCCCCACCCTGACCTGGGAGGAAACAAGTGGATGAGTCAGACTGTAGGAGAAAAGTACAAGGATGAATGACACTGTAGGGGAAACAAACTGGTTGGTGCTAGAACATGTCAATCACCTGGGGGTGGAGTCTGCTGGACAGAGAGACTGATGGTTGTAGGTATGGGTCTGTCCATCAGTTCATGACACATCCCTCCAAAGGCAAAGATCTGCCCACTCTCCAGGAGCTGAGAGGGGCTGAGAGGAGTCTTCATCCCTGAAGAAGAAGAAGAAGAAGAAGAAGAAGTTTATAACACCATACAGTGTAGTTGTATGATATTTTAAATGATCATTTACCTGCCCACAGGCTAATGTCAAAAACACCATAATCTGCTGATAAAATAGATTTAAAAAAATGTTTTCACCAAGACATTAGCTAAGATATATTGAGAAACACTGCAACACAACACCACAGCCAATGCGGATGTAAATTGACAGGAACAAGTAATGGTCTCAGGAGACACTCACTGAGGGGCAGACAGGTGGACAGACAGACATACGGACAGGACAGGAGTGAAGCCTGAATGACACCGGATGCAGAGTGTGAAGCATCAAACGCTCACAGGGAGAGTGATGAAGTAATGAATAAGAAGAGAGAGAGGAAGGATGACATATGTGTGTGTCCAATGTCCAGTGTGTGTGTGTGTAGGTCAATCCATGACTGTGTCCATCTGTTGTCCTGTCAGCTCTGCCAAGTCACATGACTTCTAACAGGATACACACATGCACATGCACCCACTCAGTTTTCTCATATTCAGTTAGCTTAATTGCCCTGACCTACATACATTACTACTGTATGTACTGTATTTAAATTCACTTGAGGGATTCAGATGTGGACAACTCATTAGCCCTTTAATGGCACACCTTTGACTAAAAGCACAGAAGGAATTGTTACCTTTTGATAATTTATATTTCATAGTATGGTATGGCAGCTGCTGGTACCCATAGGGCCTGCACCAGAGAGAAAATCAGGGCTATATAAATAAAAATGACTTGAACTGACTTGACATTTAGCCATTCAAAACCTATTCCATAGCCCTGGGTCAGCCTGTGGCATCTACTGAGAACAGAACAGCAGCTACAGTGCAGTGTTTTGTGTTGACAAAGTGTTCTGAATATGCAAGAAAGCTTGGAGTTATCTTAATGGAGTTGTGAAGCGGTTGTGGAGCGGGAGCTATTTTATACACCACTGATTACAAGAGTAAAAGTCCCATTAATTAAGTTTTCACATAGACAATGTTACATGACTTACAGTTTTAGCACTATGGCTTGAATTGGTGTGAAACTCTCATGGTTGGATCATCAGAACAAAAAATTATCAACTGTGTTGGAAAATATCTGAAAGCTGCAGTCCATCCAATATTTGTATAGACAGTATAATCAAAGGTCAAGCTCATGGCGGCACTAGAGGAAAAAGCAGGGGATCACCAAAGTCATACATTATCTGAAAACCATGAAAATCTGTACAATAAATGTCAATCCATTCAACAGAGACATTTTAGTTTGAAACAAAGTGGTGGACAGGCCGACATTCCCTGCCACTAGCATGGTTAAATATTCTGTGTGTTGACAAGATGAACAAGATGGCAATAATTGGCTGATATGAGGAATCCATGTTTCTTTGGTTTTCGGGCACTTCCATATAATTAAGTGCCAAGATAGAAAAACTACTCATGAACACATTAAAGGTTTATGTTGTAGTATCAGATTTTTAGTTATTTGCGTTATTACAAATGTCAGTGGTTGTGTCAGATATCACTCCCGCTTGCTATATATTGCATTGTGTCATTTTATTTGAGTGTCCAAACTGAAAATAAAAATGAAGGTGAAACTGCAATTTCTTTAAAAATTCAGAAAAGTTTCGTCCATGTAGACTACTTTCTGCTAACAGTCCAACAACGCAGTAATCTGCATTATTACATTCAACCCTGTAAGTGATGATGATGATGATTAATGAATATCTGAATCTCCATCTACTCATGTTGAATTATCTATTTATTCTAAAGTGAGTTTCAAAACTAGATACTGTAGTATTTAGAGTCAGTAAACCAAAACAAAGAAACAATATGATTTGTAAGGTATGATGGTGAAATATTTGAATCTGGTGGTCATACAATAAACCTATGGCAATGTTCAGTTATCCAGGAGACTCCACTGCTTTCACACTTCTTCTCTTTCTCTCTCTCTCTCTCTCTCTCTTCCAGCTGGTTGTTAGTAGTCGACTTTATGTTCTGCAGACAGCTGGTTAATCTGCCACTGTGATGAATTAGCTACAAAATGCACACACACACACAAACACACACGCATGCACATACACATAGAGCCAGCTGATGCTGACATCAGCTTCAGTGAGGGAAGGATTAAATATATCTGCTCTATTGAGCTGGGAATTACACACACACACGCTACACACACACACACACATACACAGGGGTAAATGCATACACACACTCACACACATACATAAAGTGAGATGCAGACAAAGAGAGAGTCAGTAAACTGAGCATTCAGCATCAAAATGAATTGAAGTGTGTGCGTTTACCTTTTCTGTTGTGATGCATGTGTGTGAGAGAGTCTAATCCAGGCTGACCATGCAGTCAGTAATCAGAGAGGCCAGCTGTGGGTTATAATCCCACACACACACACACACACACACACACACACACACACACAGACACACACACACACACAGCAGTCAAGCAACAATGTGATTCCTGACTGAAGAGAAAAAGCCGAAATATTTTCTTTAGCGTCTGATAAAAGCAAGGCAATGCTCCACAGAAACCTGAAGAAGCAAATGCTTCCATCTTTCAAGACTTAAAAGAGACTCAACAGAGTGTAAAGAAACACTTCACTGAGTTTCAGTCTCATGTCTGTGTCACTGACATCAATACATGATGAAACATAATTAAATTATACATCCACCGTTCAAAAAACAGCAATGTTTGTGGATCTTTCTAAGGCTTTCGACGCTGTTACATCTTATCAATCTTCTCATCTCACTCTCGGCTGGATCGTGAAGATTATTTCTAATTAATAAATGTTTTGAAAGGCTACAATATATGCAAATGAGATGCATCCTACACACAGTGTCACAACAAAAGATGCTCGCGCAGACTAGACAACTTTCAGCGTCGGCCGATGGCCGTGCCGTTCACACTACACAACTTGCCGTCTTGTGATGGGAGTCTTGAAGTCGTGGAGGCGTTCACACAACGTGACTGATCGGTGACAGGGGGTCACACACTACACGAGCTGACAGCGGCTCTGTCACCCGACGGCTGGTCTCCAAACCACGTTTTGTCAAGAAAACACATGTGAAATGTGAAACGGGAAATGACACGAACCTACACACGAAACAGCTGTTGTTTGTTATTATAAAGATACCAATTGTAAATACAAAGAATATGGCTGAAAGAATGGATTAGCACACGCAGATAGCAGGGATTTTCTGAGCTACAGAGAAAGCTAGAGGTGAGTAAAAAGTGTTTTGTAGTGAAAAAGTAGCTGCCTGCTCTCATTGGCTGGATGTGGATGTCGAGTCGGCTAACTTCTCCAGATATTTGGCATGCTAGATATCTGGCAGACGTCGCCGATGTGTCAAAAATGTGTCAGGGAGCCTTTTTGATGCGTCATTGAGTAGTTCACACATAACGACTGGCGACCACAGATCGAACGCTGATTTACTCCCGATCACAGCCTGACAGTAGCCGAGCTCACCGACTGGCAAATCGGGCTAAAAATCGTGTATTGTGAACTAGGCTTAAGAAGGAACCAAAAAATGTAAGTGAATAACATGTCATTAGCAGAGCATATCTATTTTACTGTAGACAAATATAAAATTAATTTTGACCACTGGCAGCTTTGCTCACCATGACGTACTACCATTAAGACTGTTGTCGGGTGAAAACCTTTTATGTCCAAAATGTATGTCATCTTCAAAGGAACTAACAGGCAGCTGCAGTGTGTGTGATTGTTCAGTGGGGTATGAAAGCTTTTATAAGCCATTGTTCAGGTCTGAAGAATGTTTTCAACCCATAGAGCCGATAGAGAACACATCTGACAACATGGGAAATCACTAGACATGGAGATACAAGGTTTACACCATCAGATATCTTATCTAATCTTATCTTTTCTTGCTCGTACTTTTTTTATGTCAGCGAGTGGACAAACGAGGCGCTCATCTGATTGGTAAAAAGCTCTGAATCCTGCTGGTGTAAAAGAAAAAGAAGATATTGAGGGGGCCACTAATGTATGTCCATGTTCCTTGAGAGGCACTGTACAACACACAGCAACCCGAGGGCACGACAGGACAAAGAAACTAATGGAAATGTGAAAAGACAGAGAGAGAGGTCTTCGAGTGGCTGTCTCCCACCCGGAGGCCAGTAGCTGGTAATGACAGTGGTCGAAGACACACACACACAGTGAACAGAGCAGTGGCCAGCAGCAGCAGAGACGCTGAAACAAACTACTAGATACAGTTTGATGTTTGTCCCTGCAGGAAACTGAGAATCTACTATCAGAAGAAACTGGTGAAAATTCAAACCATTGCCAAACAGCTTTGTTACACACCGATATATTTCAGAAAAAAATATTTCAACTTTGAACAATCATTGAAATATTTCGTCACACACTAAACCACAATTTTCCCTACAAATGCACTAATATTAGATCATGCTTTGTTCCTTTTTGAAGATGGTTTCTCAGGCAGCGCTTCCTCTGTGGCTGTGTTTGACCTCCAACAAGGCTCCACAAGTTCAAATCTCATTTCTAACCTCAAAACCTAAACTGGAGCAGCTCTGACCTGAAACCACAAACCTAACACTGGATTTATGAAAGCTTGTTGGGAGGAAGAACTAGCTGACAGGCTGAATTCAGGGCAAAAACCTTCACACAAGTTTCATTTTCCTGGCTCGCTCTTCACACAGCTACCAAACAACCCACATTTTCCTTACTAGACAAAACTGCTTTAAGGTTGTTAAATGATGATTCTAACCTAGATTTACAGTAAGCATATCTCAGAGAAAGCTATGGTTAGCTGGGTATACTGCAACTAGATGGAAACCTCCACATTGTGAATAATGTTATATACAAAGATAATTAATATTAGGCTATATTATTTGTCTAATCCCTGGGACACATTATAATCAGACCTGCCAGCAATATTTTGTATGTTTGTCTGACATCACCCAAGTTGCCAGAGCATCTGTGAAACACAATCTACACATAGTCCACACACTACATACAATTTCAACCCATCTGTCTCCTCAACCTGGCCCACAGCCCAATCCAAGAGGCGTGTGCGCAGCCCTTCTCTGCAGCTGTTCTCTACTATCTTAACTTTAGCTGTTGTTGGTGGGGAAAATGATGTGAGCCAACACATCAGGCACAGAATAGGTTTCCTTCCTTCATTTATTTAATTACTTATTTATTTTTTCATTTAAAGCACCCCTGCCACTGGAAAAAATGTTGGCAGGCATGATTATAATACACCAAGAATGTCAGTATTGATGGGTTCATCTTTGTCCATGTGATGTGTGGTCTGTATTTATGGTCACCCTGACTGCTCAACGCACTTCAACAAACAGCCAACTGAACAAACAAATCAGTCAAATGAAGAAAACATCGTCTGTAGACACATATGCAGCATAACAAAATGCGAAGCAAATACAGAAATGCTGGAAGTTGCACACGGTTTCTGAGGGACACTAAAAAATTATGAATACACCCAGGCACGCTAAACCACCAAGACTTGCGTTTGGCTTGAGGCGATATTGGCGTAGTGGTTGGCCGGCAGGTAGCCTCAAAAATGCTGCTCTAGTGGCCCAAAAACACGGAAGCCCAAGGAAGCCTGGAAAACCTTTTGAGCGTATGCACCCAGTGAGGAACTTTGATAAGAATAAATGAATTCATTCATTCATGGTTAAATTATTTTCCAACACCAGTGACGAGCAGTCAACTTCAGTGCGTTTATGTATCTGGTTATATTTTCTGTGTTTTGGTTGTGTTGTCTGTATTTGCAGCGTGTTTTGGATTACATTGTTTTCCTTGCAAAACCACTACAAATCATTGTTGAAAAATAAATAAGTTTTAAGATGTGACAAAGCCGTGGTTAAGGTTTGGTACAAAAACGAGGGACAGACCATGGTTTGGGTTAAAATGCCTACTTTGTTAAGGTTAGGGGCCCTTCGTCATCATCCTGACAATAATAAATATGTGGTTAAGGTTACTGTGTTCAAAGTTAAAAGGAAACATCTTTGACTGCTGGTTTGAAACATTTGCTGCTTAATAATAAAGTCACCTGACTTCCTACAACAGTTTCGCTATGCTGCATGTGTGTTGTCAAACAGGTGAATGTGTTTCTCAACTTACTCTCAGGTCCACCAACTGTATCTCTTTCCGCTGTATTATGAATTCTTAACTGCAGAGTCAGTGTACCTGTATGAATGTGTTAAATAAAGCCAAATACTCTGCCCTTTCTCATCAGACAGGTGGCCATCACATATAAAACCATAGAAGCTTCACAGTGACACACAACAAACAGTCTGATGGGATCACATTCGTTCAGTCTGCTGTGAATCTGAAGACCTGCAGGAGGCCGTAACCTAAAGACACCCTGAGGACACATAAGGTGCTTTCTATTCAGCTAATTATGCTTGCTCCCTCCTCCAGACAGTGACCCACATATCAATCGAGGTTCGCCATCATCGAGGATATTTTAAAACGTTAAACACGTTTGGGAAGCAGGTGAGGAGTGAGGAACCACAGGTGTATCCTATGAGTGCGTATTTACCCGTTCAATCAATTTCTGTTTAGTGACTGGTCAACTGATCTGGTATTAACGTTATCACATCACTGTATAGGTGGCCAAACTATCTGTGGAATAACAACATCAACAGAGGTTCTAACATGTCTCATCTTCATTCATAAAATACAAACAAATACATGTGTCTTTAATCTGGATCATCTGAAAAAAAAACGTGGCTCATTCAGGAAAAGGATGTATCCTTTCCAAATATTTAATATTTGTCTAATAATATAACTCTGTAAAGTATTTATAGCTGTTTGTATTGATCCCTCACATCCTTTATGTTCTTTCATTAATAAACTAATCTTAATTGTTGGTGTAATTTCTATTACACCAACAATTAAAATTGTTGGTGACATTTTATGACACTTTGAAGCCTCAGTAGATCTATAATCGCCATCCATACCCTTACTTTTCTGTCTAGTTTGTTTCTAAAGGTTCTGTGTCCAACACGAAGGGAAAAGAAAAAGTGCACCAAGGAAGCAAAAAAAGTTAAATGTCTTCTTCTTCTACCCGATTCATCAGCCCGTCTGTCAGGTTAGCTGTGTGGGTGGATTAAACACTCTTTGTCTCAGCAGGTTTAAAGTTATAATCCCTAAGATTTTACTGAAATCAAATCCAGTTTTTTGATTCTGTTGTCTGAATTGCCCGTTAATTCGGAAGGTCTGTGGTTCAATCCCCAGCTCCTCCAGGCGAAGTGTCCTTGGGCAAGATACTGAACCCTGAATTGCCCCTGGTGGCTGTTCCGCCAGTGTATGGATGTGTGTGAATGGTGAATGCAGATGTAGTGTAAAAGCGCTTTGAGTGGTCGAAAAGACTACAAAGGCGCTATACAAATACGGAGCATTTACATTCAGAAACAACCTCTCTGTATAGTAGTTTTTATTGTCAGTGGTAGAGTCCACGATTCCTGCAATGGATTCAAACTGTCTTCGTACGAGGAGACGATGCAGCCACGTCATCCCGCTCTAGCCTGACCAATACCAGAAGTTTGAGGCTAATATCAATATTTGGTCTTTTAAAAAATCAGATGACTATACATCTACTGATAGAGGTGATGCCAATATAAACACCTACCATTAACAATCTTGATACAGATCTCTTATATATATTTTTTTTTTTTAAATTGTGACCAGGATACATACTCCGTGGGACATTTTACTGTTGAAAATAAAACTTTTCAGTGTTTCTGATGAACAAACTCTGTTCTGGAGACATTGTTTCTCTGTTGCCTCACACTTTGTTTGGCATGTCTGTATTGGAAGGTCTTGTAACATATTGGTTGACATATACACCAATAATGTTATCTGTGAAATTACTTTGATATTGGCGGATAAATTGGTCTAGCTCTAAATCCAGTGTTACAGTGTTTGTAATCTAATCTCATTGATATTAACCTCACCGTTTTTTGTTAACTCTCCAGACAACAGACGTTTAAGAGGTGGATAAGTGACTACTAATGCAAACACAACTACTGCTGCTGCTCCACATGGTGAAATGCGGGGTGGTTTTTAATTAGGAGCAGTCACAGTAAATGAAATGACACATAGGTTAACACTGACAACAATAATTATTCATGAAAATTGCATCAGTTTCATGTTGGATCTAAGAGAATCCCATCTTCTGATATGGTGATGAGGTTACATTACAGCTATCACCTCATTTAATGCGTTTTATTAATGAGTGAGTATTGGTTCCAGTCTGTTGCTCTCAGTGTGAACAGAAACAGTTTGACGGTATCAGAGATTTAATTTGAATCACACTCAGAAAGCGATGCAGAGTGTGTTTGGTTCTAATCCTCTCATCTATACTATTGTACATTCTGCAGTAGGGATTACGCACGCACACACACACACACACACACACACACACACACACACACACACACACACACACAGATAGAGCAGGAGGTACAGTGACGTTGTTCTGTCTTTCCAGCCTTCACTTCAGGACGCTGTGACTTCTGTCTTTAAATAGCTACTCTGCTCCATACGGACCTGACACTTCCAGGTGAAACTTGGCTTTCATACTAAAATTCAGGACTGAACTTGTAACTAAGGTGTAGACCCATGTGGCCACCCGGCACCTCACACATATCATTGTCTGACAACTGCCACTGAACTCAACGACGATACACTGTAGCTGCTGTTCTGTTGCTTTGGTAGATGCTGCATATTGCAAATTGTTCATATTGAGTATGAATATGAAAAGTACTCTTTTTTGGGAAAAGTATTCACTGGCCAAACCAGACTATGAAAGAAGAAGGCAGAACATTTGTAAAAGTGCTAAGGACATGCAAAGACGTGTTTCTTTACAAGCAATTGTACCAAAAATGTGAAATAAATTGGAATTAAAGTGAACATTTGAAACTGATTGATTCCTGCCTGAACAGGACGTTTCAGAATCACAGAAATAAACCAGATGTTCCTCTATTACAGACTGTCAGGGATTAACACACACGCACCCAAACACACACACAAACATGTATACACACCACTGCATGTAGGTTACCCAGCAGGCTGTGCAGGATTTGGTGGGACATGATTGGTTGAGCCAGAAGGGGATTGTGGGATTGAAATTATAATCCACAGAAGAGTGTGTGTGTGTGTGTGTGTGTGTGTGTGTGTGTGTGTGCGTGTGTGTGTGTGTGTGTGTGTGTGTGTGCGTGTGTGTGTGTGTTTGTGTTTGTGTTGTGGCTCAGATTTGTATAATCTGTGGTCTAATAATAGAGATTACCACTTGCACTCTTCTGAACATCTACTGACAGTAGTCTGACTTCGCCACCGTCCTTGCATAAGTGAGGAAAAACACGGAACTCCTGTGTGTGTGTGTGTGTGTGTCTGTGTGTGTGTGTGTGTGTGTGTGTGTGTGTGTGTGTGTGTCTGTGTGTGTGTCTGTGTTACTGCACAGGCTGACCACATGTCATGGTCTCCATTCACTTAAAAGGAACTTGTTCGGGTGTCATCACCTGACTGAAGTTACCCACTTAATAAGGATGATTTATGGTTGTGCATCGAGGGGTTACGCCGAAGCTGATCCCCTTAAAAAATGTAAGCACACATCAGGGCAGTGGAAAGCCTCTTAGCATCATAGTTCAATGCACTGTGGGAAGCCTGGTAGCGTCATTTATTAACGCTAAAGATAGGTGTCAGATATGTAACACAAAAGTCAGAGTAAGGAGGTGGTCGGGGGGGATGGGTGGACCAGAAACTGGACTTTCACCCAGGAGACAAATGTTTGTTTCCCTACACGTCCAAAAACAACTCTAAAGGGATACCCAGGGTGTTAAAAAGTGATGCCAAGCGTCTTGATCAAGGGTCCATATGTGATGAGTTATGAGTGAGAATATGTTGACAAAAGTTGTGGAAAGACTGTTCTCTGCACCTTTTCAATAACATACATCTAACAAAGCTACTGCATACCCTCTGCTAACCATGATTACCACCCACTATCACAAGCAAAGTTTTTATCCAAACGTAGGGCAAATTTTAACCTAATTTTCAGAACAAAACACGTGAATAAGTGTTTTCCCATTGACTACTGTTATGCAAATATTAGGTGTTGGTGCATCAAGATAAACAGCTGGTGGAGCTCCAGTTGGGTGCTGTTAAACTGTTGCAGAAGAGCAACAATTTGATTAAATTATTAAAACACACCTGTCAAACCTAAAACAATGTAATTAATTTGAGGAAGGTTACAGTATCCTCATCACTCCACACAAATCTGATGGTTTTTGTCTCTACCATGGACATTTAAGTCACATGCTTCATTCGCTAAGTCTGTTTCCATTGCACTCTCTGGCCTCCAGCACAGACACTCATGAGTATAGCTGCTAGGGACTGAGGGGAGGAGACCATCATAGGCTGCGGTCGGCCCCAGTGCCAAGCAGGACCACAGCAGCGGGGCACGACACGGCTGTCCCCTGCCGTGAGGTTGTAGTGGAAACATGCGTCATAACGGCACAAGCGGACCAACCAGGGTTAATGGAAAAACCATTTTAGTCTTTTTTATATTGACAACAAACATTTCATCACATACATGACTAACATTGAAGCAAAGCTGTGAATGTCTGGTTCATATTATTCATTTCCACAAATTCCTTCCAAACAACCACACACAGTACCACAAACTATACTAGTGTACAAGCACACTATTAAAGTACAACATGGTGTGTTTCAGCAGTATTGCAGTAGAAGCTGAAGCTCCTGCCGGAAAACATTAACCCAGCCCGAAAGACAAGAAGACGGCTATGACATCACTTCCTTCTCAACATGCTGACTCATCAAACATTCAACGGCTGCTCCACTCAACTAATGGAAGAAGAAATTTGAGACAAACACACACCTTGGTAGGCAGGTGGTTTAAGTTAGGACACACTCATCTGTTTCTTAGACTTAAAACTGAACTTTAAAGCTGACAGGATGTAGAGAGGAAAGTTGTGTCTCAGTTTCTAAATAAAGACCAACCATCACCTTCACATAGAGGAGACTGTGACTTTGTGTGTTTGACAAACTTTACTGCAGTTTTCCTGCTAACACACATACACACATCTGTCTGAGTGACTGTCTCTGAGTAATGTCTACACTAAGCCAGCTGAATCTGAAAACAAATCTTTATTCTTTCTGTTTTTTGACCCTCCATTGGAATTAAGTCTCCATAGTGGATGCAGCTGTAAAGACTGACCTCATGGTCTGTAGAGATGGAGCTTTTGGAAAACAAGCACTGGTACGGCAGCAGAGTTGAGGATAAATCATGATATTCTATATTTTTTTATTGTCAACAAATCCCAAAACAAAACCATTAATTAAGTGATCCGACTAACATGTATAATCTGTTTTCGGGGGCTGATGTGTCTTATTTCTCTATGCCATAAAGCTCCACTGTTGTCCAAAAACTATTAAAAACACATCATCGAGCCACACTGTTGTACTGGGTAACATGTTCCTTGATTACCGTGAACACTCACTGTAGTAGTGTAAATAGTCCCTGATAAACACTTTTTTACTAAAAAACTACAGTGACCAGCTGTTTGAAAAAATCTTCTTTAAAAAATTAAACTATATATCTGTGAGCCTTTTTTGACATCTTCAGTAGGAACCAATGGGCTGTGGGCCACAGGAAGGTTAGGGAAGTCAGAAAGTATTGAGAGACGCACATTGCTGGTTTTCATCTTAGGTTGTTTCCGAAATCCCCACTCATTCACTACTCCCCACCCCCTATGTAGGGAGTTGTATGTAAAGCACTATATAGTGAGCTCACTCGCATTATTAAAACAACACTTTCGGACACTACCCCGATCGTTAATTACATCATTGCCGTCGGACAATCAGTTTTTTCTATCAGTGCAGTGCATGATGGTATATACGGCTTGGTTAGTGACCATCGGTTGTACACAACTTTTCAAAATGCATTCTGGGATACATTGAGTGGACTATATAGGGTCTAATAATTCTCACTATACATTCGGACAGCACTACAAAATGGCGAGCTCACTATATACTCCACTATATAGTGAGTAGTGGGTGATTTTGGACACAGCCCTAGTGACAATACATAAATTACACCAGATTTATTCTTTTAGAGGACAACTTTCTGTCTGCTTCTTTTCTCTGTGATCAAAACCATCACACAATACAGTTGTTGTCATTAACTTGTATTTATGTTGAGATGACTTCATGATCACACGCTTCAGTGCAGCAGAACCGGAGTTACTGTTCACTTGGTTAAACGGTGACATTTTTAGACACGTACCCAAATCACTATTTTTTTTATAAACTTTTTTTAATAACCTGTCCTGCCCGGCAGTCACTATTTTCTGCTTATTCAGTTGTCTGACAACAGATGCATCAGCTGAACTAAAACATAGTAGGCCTATATGTGATGATAAACAAGAAGCTACAACCAGGAGACAGTTAGCTTAAGTAAGTAATAAGCATAAGTTAACAGTCTTTATGCTAAGCTAAGATAACTGGATGGTGGCTTCATATTTAAATGACAGATATGAAAGTAGTATGAATCTTCTCATATAACTCTCCAGCAGGAAGCGAATAAGCGTATTCCCCAAAATTTCCATGTTTTGCTTTTACCAGCTAAGACACAACAGAGCAACAAAACCAAGTATCTGTATATAGAAGTACTAATAACACACTGTGATAATACTCCACTACAAGTACAAGGCCTGCATTCAAAATCTTAAGTAAAAGTATTTTACCACCAGCATAATGTACTTCAAAAGTATCAAAAGTACTCATTACGTAGTAAAATGTTCCGTGTCCGTGTTTTACTGCTTTGTCTGATGTTATTGGATTAATATTACTTCTGCATTTATGTGCATGTTGCATTTTACTACTGTTTCAGGTTGGGCAAATTCTATTCTTCTATTCTATTCTATACTAATTCTATTCTTTATATAATGCTGGGTAGTTGATAAAACAGCAACGCATCATGTTCTATAAAATCAGCTTGGTGACGCATTTGTGATGCATTTTCACGGGTATATTTTAAATAGGTTTTAAGTACAGTACTTGAGTAAACGTACTTAGTAACATTCCACCACTGAACAAGAAGTCTATCCCACATGTTAGCGGTGACGAACACAGACCACAAGATGACGAAGAAGGAGAGGCTTTGTCTAGTTTTCCTCTTCTTTCAGTCGTTTCAGTGTGGACTGAGATCTTTATAAAAACAACCTGAAAGCACATTTTGAGATGCAGCTGGATTAGTGTGGACGTGGTCTGTGTGACAGGCTAAACTCCTGAAAACTTCCTGCAGCCTCCAAACTGATGACACCGTGTATAAGTGTGCGAATGTATGTCAGTGTGACCTTCACAACCTCAATGTGTGTGTGTGTGTGTGTGTGTGTGTGTGTGTGTAATACCTCAGAGACACAAGTCGCGAGGAAACATTTCATCAATGCCAGCCTATTTATACACACACACACACACACACACTTTCTCTTACACACACACATAATCAACTGTCATTTTTAATACACAGTTTCCTAACCCCTCTCTCTCTCTCTTTCCTGTCAAAGCCAGGCCACTAATTTTGTTTTTGATGATAATCATCCAATCAAATTTCATTACTGTCATCACTTCCTTTTTGTCACATGACATGAAAGCAATTAAAATTTCTTGAGACAACACAGGGAGCAGGTGCAGACTCACTCACACACACACACAGGTAGCTCCATAAATCATAGCAGACAGAATGGGAGTAATGAGGTGGCTAGCTCTACGGTACGGTAGGCAGCATCTAGCTAGCTAAGCACACACAGTACTCCACATACTGCAATACTCTACTTTACTGCTACAGTGTCAGAAAAACATTTATGAGGGAAAACACAGTTTTCAACACAAGTTGTGTGTATAGAGTTTCATCAACAACAAACAAACTGAGCGAGGACAAAGTTCAAGCAGTCTGAGGCCAGCTTTAACAGATTTACGAGTTCAGAATAAGTTTTTATTATATTTTCTCTAAAGGATAGTTTTGGAAAACAAGCTATTCTGCTTTCTTGATGAGTTGAGAAGACTGACACCACTCTTGTGTCTATTGATTAAATATCAAGCTGGAGCCAGGAGAGGGTTAGCTTAACTTACCATAAAGATTGGAAACACTGTTTCCTGGCCAAGTAACAGTCTAGCACATAACCCCTCGTAAAACTGTAAGGTGTTGTTTTTAGACTTCAGATTTTTTACGGATAAACAAATGAGATATGACATGTTAATGATGTGTGCTGGTAGGTGTATTTATTTACCTTTGGACAGAGCCAGGCTAGCCGTTTCCCCTTGTTACCAGTTTTTATACTAAGCTAAGCTAAGCTAAGCTAACTGGCTGCTTTCAATGAATTTTCTCATCTGTCTGCGAGAAAGCAAATAAATATATTTCCCAAAATTTGTAAATATTCGTTGAGTCACAAAACTGACTGCGACCAGAAGAAAAATGAGAACACTAAAGAAATTTCCCTACACAGGAATAAAAACATGGCATATATAATGTTGATCTTAAAGCGCTCATATTGTGCTCATTTTCTGAGGTTCAGAATTTTACTTAGAAGTTGTACCAGAACGGGTTTACATGGTTTAATTTTCAAAAATGCCATATTTGTGTCATACTGCAGCACTTCTTTTCACCCTGTGTGCTGACCGCTCCGTTTTCTCACTTCTTTTCAGTCTAAAGTTATTGGGAGTTGCATATGCGCAGTACCTAGTTAAGGACTACTAGGCTATCAGATGGAGAGTAGGGCGGGTCCTGACAAGCAAGGTAGTGTGACTTAAAACAAAGCCGCTTCAGCTGGTTACCATGGGTTTGGTTCAGTCATACATGTTCGAACCCAAGTCTGATCCTGAAACACAGGTAGAACAACGCAAACTAGCTTTGCAGCAACCTAGACTGGAGCAAGATGTTTCAAAATGGTAAGTTATTCATTTGTAACAAATGTATATTTCATACGTAATGTTTTAACTGTGCACTGTCTCTACATCACAGTAACAATCCATTGTAAAGTCCATTGACTGCCTGGAGGGTATCTAACGTTAATTTAATTTCAGATCTAACTAGCTTAGTTTGAGGGTGTCCATCACTAGCCGCTAGGAGAGCATTACAATCCGTGTTACAAAGTGACACAGATAGGTTATGGAAGTAAAGGCTGGACTACAATTGAGCTGCTTTCCGGCAGTTCAGGAGCAGTGTTTTCTGTGGGAGATGGTAACTCCCTTTGGGGTGGGCTTTTTTACTTTGCAGACCTATTACATGCTCAAAAAATATATATAACACAATAAAGGAAAGGGAAAAAGCCAGAAAGCATAAATTGACCTCTTTAATTAAATGTTGATGTAACATTCACGTCTCTTAACAGAACAGCAATAAAGTTGTTACGATGAGGTCATTACACCTGCCTGCTGTCTGTCCACACACACACAAAGGTAAGATTTAGTACAGAAACAACGCTTGCATCCATGCACGTGTGCTCTCTGTAGGTTTCCAAAACTAATCTGTCCTGACGTAACAACATGCTGCTTCTCAATCTGCCCACTGCTGGAGTCCTGGCACACACACACACACACACACACACACACACAAATTCACATGCACACACAGTGTTTAGTAATGGTATCATGTTCTATAAATAGGTAAAATTGATTTGTGTGGAGGAGAACAAGAGAGAGAGTGTTACAGTAGGATTAATCTACCTTTACTGTACAATTGGACAATGCAAAATAAGAGCCTGTTAGCGAGGACTACAAACACACTTTAAGTGCAGTCTAACAGTTCCTTAGTGCATCCTAACAACACTTTAGCCAACGGCAGGTTAGTACAGTCTAACAGGAGGTTAGTACAGTTTAACTGTCAGTTTGTATGGCCTAAAAATTAGTTACTACAGTCTTACAGCAGGTTAGTACAGTCTAATAGCAGGTTAATACAGTCTAAAAGTAGGTTAGTAAAGTCTAACAGCAGGTTAGTACAGTCTAACAGCAGGTTAGTACAGTCTAACAGTAGGTTAGTACAGTCTAAAAGTAGGTTAGTACAGTCTAACAGCAGGTTAGTACAGTCTAAAAGCAGATTAGTACAGTCTAACAGCAGGTTAGTACAGTCTAATAGTAGGTTAGTACAGTCTAACAGCAGGTTAGTACAGTCTAATAGCAGATTAGTACAGTCTAATAGCAGGTTAGTACAGTCTAACAGCAGGTTAGTAGTCTAATAGCAGGTTAGTACAGTCTAATAGCAGGTTAGTAGTCTAATAGCAGATTAGTACAGTCTAACAGCAGGTTAGTAGTCTAATAGCAGGTTAGTAGTCTAATAGCAGATTAGTACAGTCTAACAGCAGGTTAGTAGTCTAATAGCAGGTTAGTACAGTCTAACAGCAGGTTAGTACAGTCTAAAAGCAGGTTAGTAGTCTAATAGCAGGTTAGTACAGTCTAACAGCAGGTTAGTAGTCTAATAGCAGGTTAGTACAGTCTAATAGCAGGTTAGTACAGTCTAAAAGCAGGTTAGTACAGTCTAACAGCAGGTTAGTAGTCTAATAGCAGGTTAGTACAGTCTAACAGCAGGTTAGTACAGTCTAATAGCAGGTTAGTAGGCCTACAGTCTAATAGCAGGTTAGTACAGTCTAACAGCAGGTTAGTACAGTCTAACAGCAGGTTATTAGTCTAATAGCAGGTTAGTACAGTCTAACAGCAGGTTAGTAGGCCTACAGTCTAATAGCAGGTTAGTACAGTCTAACAGCAGGTTAGTACAGTCTAACAGCAGGTTAGTAGGCCTATAGTCTAATAGCAGGTTAGTACAGTCTAACAGCAGGTTAGTACAGTCTAATAGCAGGTTAGTACACTCTAACAGCAGGTTAGTACACTCTAATAGCAGGTTAGTACACTCTAATAGCAGGTTAGTACAGTCTAACAGCAGGTTAGTACAGTCTAATAGCAGGTTAGTAGTCTAATAACAGGTTAGTACAGTCTAACAGCAGGTTAGTACAGTCTAATAGCAGGTTAGTACAGTCTAACAGCAGGTTAGTAGGCCTACAGTCTAATAGCAGGTTAGTACAGTCTAACAGCAGGTTAGTACAGTCTAATAGCAGGTTAGTACAGTCTAACAGCAGGTTAGTACAGTCTAATAGCAGGTTAGTACAGTCTAACAGCAGGTTAGTACAGTCTAATAGCAGGTTAGTACAGTCTAACAGCAGGTTAGTAGGCCTACAGTCTAATAGCAGTTTAGTACAGTCTAATAGTAGGTTAGTACAGTCTAATAGCCAGTTTGTATAGCCTAACAACTAATTAGTACAGTCTAAAAGCCAGTTTGTATAGCCTAACAACTTGTTAGTACAGTCTAA
>NC_060156.1:20627544-20699705 GCF_021292245.1 Micropterus dolomieu | reverse complement strand
AGGCCTACAGTCTAATAGCAGGTTAGTACAGTCTAATAGTAGGTTAGTACAGTCTAACAACTTGTTAGTACAGTCTAATAGTAGGTTAGTACAGTCTAATAGCAGGTTAGTACAGTCTAAAAGCCAATTTGTATAGCCTAACAACTTGTTAGTACAGTCTAATAGCAGGTTAGTACAGTCTAGTAGTAGGTTAGTACACTCTAATAGCCAGTTTGTATAACCTAACAACTAATTAGTACAGTCTAACAGCAGGTTAGTACAGTCTAATAGCAGATTAGTACAGTCTAAAAGCCAGTTTGTATAGCCTAACAACTTGTTAGTACAGTCTAACAGCAGGCTAGTACACTCTAATAGCAGGTTAGTACAGTCTAACAGCAGGTTAGTACAGTCTAATAGCAGGTTAGTAGTCTAATAGCAGGTTAGTAGTCTAATAAGAGGTTAGTACAGTCTAATAGCAGGTTAGTACAGTCTAAAAGCCAATTTGTATAGCCTAACAACTTGTTAGTACAGTCTAATAGCAGGTTAGTACAGTCTAGTAGTAGGTTAGTACACTCTAATAGCCAGTTTGTATAGCCTAACAACTAATTAGTACAGTCTAATAGTAGGTTAGTACAGTCTAACTGAAGGTTAGTACAGTCTAATAGCAGGTTAGTACAGTCTAGTAGTAGGTTAGTACAGTCTAGTAGTAGGTTAGTACAGTCTAATAGCCAGTTTGTATAGCCTAACAACTAATTAGTACAGTCTAATAGTAGGTTAGTACAGTCTAACAGCAGGTTAGTACAGTCTAAAAGCCAGTTTGTATAGCCTAACAACTAATTAGTACAGTCTAATAGCAGGTTAGTACACTCTAACAGCAGGTTAGTACACTCTAATAGCAGGTTAGTACAGTCTAACAGCAGGTTAGTACAGTCTAATAGCAGGTTAGTACAGTCTAACAGCAGGTTAGTACAGTCTAATAGCAGGTTAGTAGTCTAATAACAGGTTAGTACAGTCTAACAGCAGGTTAGCAGGTTAGTACAGTCTAACAGCAGGTTAGTACAGTCTAACAGCAGGTTAGTAGGCCTACAGTCTAATAGCAGGTTAGTAGTCTAATAACAGGTTAGTACAGTCTAACAGCAGGTTAGCAGGTTAGTACAGTCTAACAGCAGGTTAGTACAGTCTAATAGCAGGTTAGTACAGTCTAACAGCAGGTTAGTAGGCCTACAGTCTAATAGCAGGTTAGTACAGTCTAATAGTAGGTTAGTACAGTCTAACAACTTGTTAGTACAGTCTAATAGTAGGTTAGTACAGTCTAAAAGCCAATTTGTATAGCCTAACAACTTGTTAGTACAGTCTAATAGCAGGTTAGTACAGTCTAGTAGTAGGTTAGTACACTCTAATAGCCAGTTTGTATAACCTAACAACTAATTAGTACAGTCTAACAGCAGGTTAGTACAGTCTAATAGCAGATTAGTACAGTCTAAAAGCCAGTTTGTATAGCCTAACAACTTGTTAGTACAGTCTAACAGCAGGCTAGTACACTCTAATAGCAGGTTAGTACAGTCTAACAGCAGGTTAGTACAGTCTAATAGCAGGTTAGTAGTCTAATAGCAGGTTAGTAGTCTAATAAGAGGTTAGTACAGTCTAATAGCAGGTTAGTACAGTCTAAAAGCCAGTTTGTATAGCCTAACAACTAATTAGTACAGTCTAATAGCAGGTTAGTACACTCTAACAGCAGGTTAGTACACTCTAATAGCAGGTTAGTACAGTCTAACAGCAGGTTAGTACACTCTAATAGCAGGTTAGTACAGTCTAACAGCAGGTTAGTACAGTCTAATAGCAGGTTAGTAGTCTAATAACAGGTTAGTACAGTCTAACAGCAGGTTAGCAGGTTAGTACAGTCTAACAGCAGGTTAGTACAGTCTAATAGCAGGTTAGTACAGTCTAACAGCAGGTTAGTAGGCCTACAGTCTAATAGCAGGTTAGTACAGTCTAACAGCAGGTTAGTACAGTCTAATAGTAGGTTAGTACAGTCTAATAGCCAGTTTGTATAGCCTAACAACTAATTAGTACAATCTAATAGTAGGTTAGTACAGTCTAACAACTTGCTAGTACAGTCTAATAGCAGGTTAGTACAGTCTAATAGTAGGTTAGTACAGTCTAACAACTTGTTAGTACAGTCTAATAGTAGGTTAGTACAGTCTAATAGTAGGTTAGTACAGTCTAATAGCCAGTTTGTATAGCCTAACAACTAATTAGTACAGTCTAATAGCAGGTTAGTACAGTCTAATAGTAGGTTAGTACAGTCTAACAGCAGGTTAGTACAGTCTAATAGCAGGTTAGTACAGTCTAACAGCAGGTTAGTACAGTCTAATAGTAGGTTAGTACAGTCTAATAGCCAGTTTGTATAGCCTAACAACTAATTAGTACAGTCTAATAGTAGGTTAGTACAGTCTAACAGCAGGTTAGTACAGTCTAATAGCAAGTTAGTACAGTCTAAAAGCCAGTTTGTATAGCCTAACAACTTGTTAGTACAGTCTAATAGCAGGTTAGTACAGTCTAGTAGTAGGTTAGTACAGTCTAATAGCCAGTTTGTATAGCCTAACAACTAATTAGTACAGTCTAATAGTAGGTTAGTACAGTCTAACAGCAGGTTAGTACAGTCTAAAAGCCAGTTTGTATAGCCTAACAACTAATTAGTACAGTCTAATAGCAGGTTAGTACACTCTAACAGCAGGTTATTACACTCTAATAGCAGGTTAGTACACTCTAATAGCAGGTTAGTACAGTCTAACAGCAGGTTAGTACAGTCTAATAGCAGGTTAGTAGTCTAATAACAGGTTAGTACAGTCTAACAGCAGGTTAGCAGGCCTACAGTCCAATAGCAGGTTAGTACAGTCTAACAGCAGGTTAGTACAGTCTAATAGCAGGTTAGTACAGTCTAACAGCAGGTTAGTAGGCCTACAGTCTAATAGCAGGTTAGTACAGTCTAACAGCAGGTTAGTACAGTCTAATAGCAGGTTAGTACAGTCTAACAGCAGGTTAGTACAGTCTAATAGCAGGTTAGTACAGTCTAACAGCAGGTTAGTAGGCCTACAGTCTAATAGCAGTTTAGTACAGTCTAATAGTAGGTTAGTACAGTCTAATAGCCAGTTTGTATAGCCTAACAACTAATTAGTACAGTCTAAAAGCCAGTTTGTATAGCCTAACAACTTGTTAGTACAGTCTAAGAGCAGGTTAGTACAGTCTAACAACTTGTTAGTACAGCCTAAGAGCAGGTTAGTTCACTCTAACGGCGCGTTAGTACAGTCTAACAGCTGTTTAGGGTGGTCTAGCAACTAGTCAAAGGATAATTTCTTAATTTCTAAACCTATTCCCACCTTTTTTGGTGTAGAAATAAATAGTACGTACAAAACGTTTTGGAATCTGTGCAGTAGATGGCTTCAGCAGGCAGCCATGGACCGGCTACAGTTATACAGACTGTTATACCAGGTGTCTGACACCATCATGGAAAGGATTCCTACGAGTGACTCCCAATGACAGCCCTTATTTTCAAAAAGAAACAGAAGTCTCAAGGACAATTCTCGCTCTGAAATCTCACAGGTTTTGAGTTGTTGCAGGAAGACAACGGTGATATTAAAATAGGGCCCAGGTTTAAAAATACCAAAATTATCCTTTAATACAGTCTACCAGCTGATTAATATGGTCTGGTTAATGCCGTCTAACCACTGATTGTTAAGGTCTGGCAACTAGTTAGCACAGTCTCTGTCTTCTTATTGACGTTGAGCTCAGGGTAAAGGTGTTTTCTGCACCTCGTCAGACTGTCATCTTCCCTCTTCTATCTTAAACAGAAGACTTCTGCTTTAATTAAGTTGATTAGTGTTAATTAGAGACACACAGACTGAAGTTCCAAACATCCAAACAAAGATTGACGTGCAGGCAGAACAGAACAGAAGGACATACTTAGAAAAGCTGCTAAGAAGGAAGGAAGGAAGGAAGGACAGACAGGACAAAAGGATAGAGGTCTTGCTCATTTCATTTGGGACAGCTGGAGAGACGGCTGCAGTAAAATCACTTTCCAGGTCATAAAGGAAAGTAGGAAAAATGTTGGTGGAGAAGAACAGAAGGAGGTGCAGGAGGAAAAGTAGAGGTGGGGAAGGAAGGAAGGAAGGAGGTAAGGAATAAAAAGGAAGAGAGACAATATGAGAGGAGAGGAGGGAAGAAGGGAAGCAAAGGAGAAGGTAAAATAAGAAAGGCATAGGAGGTATTTTAGGGAGAAAATCAGTTATTTCTAGTCCAGCTGCAGGGGGCGCTACAGTCCAGCTGATCAGGTGTCATTATCAGACTGATCAATACACACACACACACACACACACACACACACACACACAGACATTCTTTCACCTATGTGAAAATGAACAACATCTCTGTGACAGAGAGAGAGAGAGACAGGACAAATCCGGACTGTGGGAGTGTGTGTGTGTGTGTGTGTGTGTGTGTGTGTGTGTGTGTGTGTGTGTGTGGGCTTTGAAACTGATTATCTGACGAATGAATGAAGTATGTTCAAAACACACACAAGATTATGCTGTCTGTCTATCTGTCTGTCTGTTCTCTCCTTTAGCGCTGATTTTAAAACCATATATCTATATATATAAATCTATCTATATATATATATAGTTTTATTAAATATTTTATATGCGAGTGATTATATATATTATATATAGTGTGATTACCACATATTATATATTTTATATTTTATATAGTGCGATTACTACAGTGTGTTAGTCTGCTGGAGGAAAACTGTTTTAAGAAAAAAAAATCGTAAGCAATTTTTAAAATAGTTGCAGATTCATTTATGTCAGTTCCCTTCAATTCAGTTGCATTTATATAGCACTGATTCATAACATATGTCAGCTCTTTGCACTTTTCATTTAGAGCATGTCTAGACCATATGCTTTAATTGATTATTTCATTAATGACAACTTGTATCAACTTTACATTTAGAAAGTAAAAGAAAAAATTAAACTAACTGAGAGACTGAAAGACTAAATAATAATGCTAAACTATAGACAGAAGCAGTGGTGGAAGCATCAATACAATAATTTACTTAAGTAAAAGCAGGTATATACCACCAAGTAAGCATATGTAAGTATTAACAGCAAAATGTACTTAAGTATTAAAAGTAAAAGTACTCAATATGCAGAATGGGCATGTCCCAAGTGTTATATTATTTATTATATATTATAAAACTGGATTATTATGACTGATACAAGCAGCATTTGACTGTTCCAGCTGGTCATGGTGGGTCTAACTGTAACCATTTGGCTGCAGGACTGTAGGCGGGATTTTAAATATACTGAGGTCATGAGTCCAAGTCACCCAATCACCTCAACCGCAGAGAGTTAGATGAGAAGATTGATTCAATGGTCGTAACTGTATGACAAATACGAAGCAGGTGGGAAACAGCTAGCCTGACCCTCTTATTAAACCACAACGGATTAAACAAAGAAGACAGTGTTAATTAGTGAGCTTTAGATGTGCTGATAGGCAGATTTGTTACCTTTGAACAGTGTCATATTATTATCTTTTATAATATTGGATTATTATGACTTATGTATTAATGTTTAAATACTTTTTTTTAATGTTTAGCTGTTCAAAGAGGAGCTAATTTTAAGAATTTAATATACTATTGAATAGTTCTATAACCACATATAATTTATAAATGCATTAATCATCAAATCATTGATTTTTTTAAATAAAATCTTAATCTGCAAAGAAACTATAGTAAATGTAAACAATATTAATAAAACAATATTTGCTATTCAGTTATATTTCATCACTCTGCTTAAGTCAGTAACTGTCAGTGTAAAGGGAAATATACAATAGAAGTACTTTTTACTCCAAGTTACTAAGATTTAACATACAAAAAATGTAATAAGCTTATTATACATTTAATCACACAAAAGTATATAAAGTAGTTAGCTCACTTCTGCGGACTCCATTGGTGAAATGCTACTTACACATTGCACAAGTATTAATTATCCAATAATATTACATTACATATTATAATATAACACATTTTAGTGCAGAAGGAGTACTTTTGCTACTTTAAGTACATTTTACTGGCTACTTTGACATATGCAAAAGAATATTAATGTGGACCTACTAGTATTTTTGTTGCTATTTGTATTTAAGTAGCAGATCTGAATACAACTTCTTCCCCACAGTTTAAGCACAAGGTCATTTACTTGATTATTTCCATTTTACTTTATACTTTACTACATTTAAGAAGGACATTTTGTACTTTATACCCAATCACATTCACGTGACAGCTGTAGTTACTGGTTAATTAATATTCTACATTTCACTGGAGTAGGCTATTTTGTACTACTTTTACATAAATTAAAGATCTGGGTACCTCGTCCACCAATGGTAGCTCTACAACAAACAGTTAAATAAATATACATGTGTCTGAAAACTGTAGGCCTACTGTAGAAATGCATTTCTGAACTGAGACACAAAATACAGACAGATGGAGCTTATAAAATGATCATAAAGACAAACGAACATTTAATTTTTTTTTTTTTCTGACAGAAGCAGCCTGAAAGTGATCCGGACAAACAACGACGGACAGACGGTCTCTGGTGGTTTAAAGCCTCAGCTCATGCTGTTCGGTCCGTACCAAAAGAAAAGAAAAAAGAGAGAAGAAGAGGAGGAGGAGAAGGGAAAGAGACAGAAAATGAAGAGAAAACAGAAGAAGAGGGGGAGGGAGGTGACTTACCGAAGGAGGAGGAGGTGATGGATGGATGAAGAAAGTAGAGTCCTTTGGGTTTGAAGCGCTGAACTCAGCTCACACTCACACTACCAGCTGCCGATTATTAATCAGTAATCAACACTGAACGGGTCTGTGTCTCCTGGCTGTGAGTCTAGCTCGGGGTTTTGACTGATCAGTCATCGATCGTCCACCCATCAGGTATCCATTCCGGACACTGATCAACTCAGTTGGAGCAGCGGAGAGGCGCGCGCTCTGCGCCGCACAGAGAGCAGAGCTGTTGGACTGCGCATGCTCCACACACCAACATAGAAACACAGAAAGAGAGAGAGAGAGAGAGAGAGAGAGAGAGAGAGAGAGAGAGAGCTTAAATTCCATCCAATAAAAAAATTGGATGGATTTTTAAGGAAAAGACCTGAAACCATATTGTTACCTGTGTGTGCGTGCGCGCGCGTGTGTGTGTGTGTGTAAACAGGGTGTCTGACTTGAGTCCAGGTTTTGTTGTTTGCAAAAAAGCTGATACAATCCATTTTAAAGCTGTAAATACTGGCTGCAACACACATTGTCCTCTTCTCTCTATCTGTGTTTACTGTCAACTCACCTGTTCATGAAGTCAGGAGCTGTCTGGTTAAAGGACCATTTCACAGTTTCCTAAAGAGCTGAAACTTAAAGCTATAGGGTGGGAACTTTGGAGAAACTAGCAAGTGACAGCTAGATGTTGATTACATTACAGTCCTGCAACAGCCACAGATAAGTGATTTTTTAAATCATTTTTGTGTCAGAGCATTTTATTTATTGATCAGAATGTAAAGAGAATTTCTGCAAATATAAGAGAGAATGCTTCTGAATTAAATTGCCAACCCCAAGCTCCTGAAAACCCTTTTTCAAATCTTAAGTATTTCCCTATGCCACCGTCTTATCTTTCATGGATAGAATCTTTCTGGGAGAATACTAAATATTTAATAACATACATTAAATCATTATGTCTACTGGCAAAACTTATAGAGGAGTCTGAAGTGTTTTTTTGACAGCCCTAAATAGTGTCTGCAGGTCTTCTACTCAGGCTGCAGGTATAACCTACATCAATGCAAGGGCAAAACAGCGTCTATTTAGCGAATGCAGTGGCAAATAAGTCCGTAAATCACTTGTTGCGCCTTACAAAATGTTAATAACCGTTAATAATCTATCGTACCTGAAAACAACCAGATGGCTATTTCAATATTTCCTTCATACTCTCCTCTGGACTATGGCAGCTTGAGAGTATGACGATTTTGTTTCGACGAATTTTAGTGAGTAAATCATCCTCCATCCCTAGTGGAAATTATGCCCTTGTGTATCAGAACACCTCCGTGGGGATTGTCACTTAAAGCACAGATTCTTCAGGACCAGGCAGGCAGACAGACAGGTAACATGATGCCAGCGAGCTGAGACATTCCACACTACTGCTCTGAGAGAGACACTTCTGCCTGTCTGCCTCTCTCTCTGAAGCCAAGAAATGTTTTCAACTTCCCAAACAACCCAAAGCATGATGGGAAACTCCTTGACCTGAGCTACGCTTTCTCCTTAAAGGATAAGCCTGGTGATATTCCATTTTTGTCTTTCTGTCAACAACAGACCAAAACCAACAATGAGTTATCAACAAATGTACTAATAAGTGTTGTGTGTGCCCAGAGCATAATATATCTTGCCTCTGTGCCACAGAGCTCCATTGTTGTACAAAAAAACACATCAGTGAGCCACACTGTTGCACTGGGTGACATGTTTGTTGATAAAAATACACACTAGAGCACCAAATCTGTATTAGTCTGCCACTAAAGAGTCCCCAACAATACAGTATTTGCTCCTGTATAAGTAATGTTTGCTGCAAATACAGTACTTTACTTTTACTGAGCCTATTTTAGAAATTAAGAGTTACATCTTCAGTAGGAACCAATGGGCTTGAGGCTGAGACCCACATTCAGGGTAGGGAAGTCAGAAAGTTTTGAGGACTCACACATTCTCAAAAAACTCGCTCTGGTTTTTTCTAAGGATTTGTTGATGATGACAGAAATATATGAAAATCACCAGCGTTTAAAGTCTGTGGATAGAAGAGTAACTTAACACCAATGGCCGGACATTTCCAAGCTGTTTCACTTCTGGGTGTGGTCTGAAGTGTGCTTTGTTGCACCTGTAACCGCACCCAAAAGTGATGTCACAGGGTCCTGGAGAACACCTGTGCACCACTGCAGCAAGGTGAGAAGTTAAACTACTGGAAGCCAGAAAAAACAACATTTTCAGGGGGTGTTGAGTTACTCTTTAGCTTTCTTATATATAAAGTATATCTATATATCGTTTATCATTTACCAATGATCACATGTAGAGAATTCCTCACATTAAGGAGACCGTGTTGTATGTGAACAGTGTTGTTCATGCAAATGCACAGAAAATTATCAGACTATGCAGTTCCCCTCAGCTATATGGAGCATTTTAGCATTTTTCAGCATAATGTTTCAGTTCTCTCTTACTGCTCTGACAGAGTTTTCTTCAGGAAAAAGCCCTAGAAACCCACTGTACACTACCTGCCCGGCACAAAATGTAGGTTTAAAATCAGCACGTTCTCACAAGATAAATAATGGTTCGACCCATATTTACGTTTATCGTTAGATGGCGACTTCTAGCGGCTGTAATAAGTATGATAGGAGTCATATAAAGTGTGAGAAAGTCACTTAGGTAGGTGGTTGGGTCAAACAAACACAGGACCGTCCCGAGTGAAACCAAAAGTCAATGTTGACTTAAAGTGTAAGTTACATAATGTTACTTATGCCACGTATATGTCATTTATGTACCTCATTGGCAATTGACCTATTCTGTTTAGGTGTGAGGACGTATTGTTTAAGATCATTTCTTGCCATAGGCTACATATACAGTATTAACCTATGCGTTATCTTGTTGCAGCTCTTCATTGAAGCTATGTGATGTTTACACTGAGTAAAATATTCAAACCCAAGACTCAAATGAAAATATTCCAGACATCTTGTATCATTTTGTAAACAGTCGCCCAAAATTCAGACTGACATCTTTGGAAACTTTGAGATCTGAAAGAAGGAGAAAGAGGGGTACTTTCTTTTTAATCTTCTCAGTGATTGTCCACAGCTCTCTTACTTTATCCTTTTTCCACTTTTCATTCCTTAATTTCTCACCCCGCCCTACCTCTCTCTCTCAGCAGAGGGACTTGCTGTGGTTTTCCCAGAGTTCCTTGCAGCTCCCAGGTCCCAGTGGATCTGTTCCTCTATTTGCTGCCACAGCAAACCAGTCTGGTTCCTCTATTCTTCAGGTAATCCAGCCAATCACACTCCAGCACTGCAACGACCCACTTACACACAGACACACACCCCTCTCACCTTGAACATAACATAAGGTTTTCCAAGGATACAGCAGAGCATGTGAGAGACAGAGCTGGAGGACATGCCAGTAAAACCATCTAAGGTTAAAATCAAGGGCAAGTGGAATTGGTAGAAGATGCTCTTAGACGTTTCGCCTCTTATCCAAGAGGCTCCTTCAGACCTGCAGGGGGGTCCCAGCTATTTAACCTCTATGAGGTCATTATCAAGGTGATGGATACCTCTTGGTTTGTTAGTGCTCCTGGCTGGATTGAAACAGGAGTGGAAAAGGTAATTTACACCAGAATAATCTCTCAACTGGGGAGGTGGTCTGCGACACCACTTATCCCCCAGCTATGATGCCATCATTTCATCTTTTTCCCAGGAGATTGAACACTGACGGTCGTTCAGATAACGAACCAAGTGGTATCCATCACCTTGATAATGACCCCACAGAGGATAAATAGCAGGGACTCCCTGTCAGTCTGTTGGAACTGAAGAAGCTTCTCGGATGAGAGGTGAAACGTCTTCAAACCTGAGTGAAATTTACTTTTTGTGAATATTTATTGTTGCGCTTTATCAACTTTGTAAAATTTATTTTGCAGACTTTTTTGTGGACAAATCTAAATTCTACATTTTTTACATTATCCATCCATAGGTCTTCACTGTAAATATTCATTTCACTCAAATAAATGTTCATCAAATAGTCCAGGCTATTCTGAAAAAGAAAAACATAATAATAAGAGACTTTGAGAGGGAAGTAACAAAGGAGGGGGAAAAAAACATGGTTCATGGTTCATGTGGAGGTTTTGCGATGTTGAGGGTGGTCCCAAATCAGCAAGCAGGGAGTGGAAGTCGACAGCAAAACCCTCCACCAGTCCCTCATTACCAAGCTCACCTCTTATAAACAAGTTTAAATAGTGGTTAAAAAAAATGTGTAATCTTTTTTTTATAGCACATGCTTACATTTCCAGGGGAAAAGCACATTGCACTGTATCCATGACGACAGTTTTTCTCTGCTCATGGTGGAGAAAGGCAACGGTGTCTCACAGTATATCGGTTTATAAAGCTCCTCCTCCCTGATGTGAAGTGCCCGCAACAGCTGAGTGTGTAACTTTCTGTGGAGGTGACACTACATCGTGTCTGGCAAGAGACCGTCTCTAGATCAGGGCTGTGTGGATAAAACCAGGCAGGTGATGTAGGACAGGAAAGGTCAGACTTCAGAGACTGTAATGCTGTTATTCCTGTTGGAGGACTGAGCTGCAGTCATCAGCATATTCTGAGCTGACACCACCGGAGACTGACTGTTTACTGTAAACAAAAACACTGCTTTCAACAACCTCTATTTTTTACTTTAAAGTGGTAAAATCTTAAACTGATGATCCTGTTTGAGCTACAACACACCTGTACATTCCTGCGGCACCCAGAGGTTCTGCTGGTCTTCACCTGTGGTCAGCTGGTTCTGTTGGTCTCTCCTGCTGTCGTTCCATGTTTTGAAGTAATATTTGTTTCAGTGTGTTTACTGTAGCAGCTAATTCTGTGTGTGTTGTCAGAGCTGGTTAGTCATTTGGTTCTGTGGATTCATCTGGGTTCCTGAAGTGTTTGGGCATTTCCAGCCACTCTCTGGATCAGAACAATTTTTTCTTTTAAAGGAGTTTTTGAAATATGCTTTCATGATGAGATTCAGACCAGAAGATTGAGACCACTCTTGTGTTTGTATGGTAAATATGAAGCTGGAGCCAAAGACAGTTTAGCACTAAGACTGGGGGAAACAGCTAGCCTCTTCAAAGGAAGTTACTGGTCCTGGTCAAGAAAACAGTCCAGCACATAACCTCCTGTGAATCCACAACTCATTTTTTTTTTTGTACGGATTAAACGAGAAATATCACGTTTATTAGTGAGCTTCAGAAGTGCTGGTAGGTGGATTTTGTTACCTTTGGACAGAGGCAGGCGAATTGTTCCCTATTTTCAGTCTTTATGCTGAGCTGCTGCTTCATAGTTATTGGGCAGATAGGAGTGGTTTCGATCTCCTCATGTGAGTCCAGCAATCAGTTTGAGACATTTCCTACAAACAAGGACTGTACAGCTGCATCATACGCAAAACAGTTAGGCTCTATATTGAGATCATGATTAGTTATCGTTGTTATTCATCCATCACTGAATGCATTTTTTTCTTATTACATAAAAAACAGTCAATTTTAATCTACAGTTGAGTGTGTATCTTTGAAGAGCTTATAAAATGTGACCAAATCAATACTGACAATAGTAAATACAACATTTCTGGAGCGATGTCCTTGAAATATTCAAGAAACAGTCCAGCACATAACCCCCTGTAAAACCACACAGTTGTTTTTACACTTCTGTTTCTGTACGGAATAAACAAGGAGATGTAAAATGTTAGTTTGTAGGTTTTGAAAATGCTGGTAGGTATATTTTTTAACATGTGGATGTAGCCAGGCTAGCTCTTTCCCATGTTGCCTGTCATTAAGCTTAAAGTAAGCCAACCAGCCACTGGGTCCGGTTTCATACTTTACGTACAGAAATGAGATCAGTCTTCTCATTTAAGTCTCGGCAAGAAAGTGAATAAGCAAATTACCACAGAGACAAACTATTCCTCCAAGTGTGTGACGTTGTTGTTTTTGTGGTGAGGACAGCAGCTTCCTATCACTGCACAGTTAAATTAATTATTGTGCGATTTGTCAGAAGCTGGAAACAGTTGAAACAGAGCCAGATTAAAAAACATCTATAGCAACTTTAATGTTTTTTTTGCATTTCATCAACAACAATAATCAATAATAGAAAACACATACAGATGGAGAGAGAGAGGGTCCCAAATCCTAAACACCAGAATGAGAAAGGTTGAGGTAAAGAAGAGACGGACGACAGAAGGAAAAGATGGAGACTTGTCTGTCAGTCATCCTCGCTGCTTCAGGATGGAGGGATGAAGAGTTTTATCTCCTCCTCCTCTCTTCTTTTTCTCTGTTCCTGTCTCTGTTCTCTTTATTCCTCTCTCTATCCCTCGGCTTCTCCCTCTCTCGCTCTCTTTTCTCCTCATTCTCTCTCTCTCTCGCTCTCTCTCTCTCCCTCCCCCTGTCTCTCTCTCTATCCCTCTCTCCGTCTCTTTGTCTGTCTAGAAGGTCCATTTTTCGTCTCCTCTCTTCTTCCTGCTCCTCCTCCTCTTCTGCTCTTTCGTCTCGTCTGCCCCGGCGGGCGCCCTCACGAGCACGCCCGCGCTCCTCTGCCTCACGAGCACGCCCGCGCTCCTCTGCCTCACGAGCACGCCCGCGCTCCTCTGCCTCACGAGCACGCCCGCGCTCCCCTGCCTCACGTGCACGCCCGCGCTCCTCTTCCTCACGTGCACGCCCGCGCTCCCCTGCCTCACGTGCACGCCTGCGCTCCTCTACCTCACGTGCACGCTCATGTTCATCCGGCTCACGTACACGGCTTTTCCTGTCCTTCCTCGCCTGCTTCTCGTCATTGCTGTCATCCTCGTCGTCGTTCTTGCGTGCGGCTCGCTTCTTGTCAGAGTGTTTGTCCTTTTTCTTCTTACTATCCTTCTCTTTTTTCTTCTTCTGCTCACTTTGTGCTTTTCTCGTCTTCTTCTTCTTCCTGTGTTTGCCATCAGAGTCTGGTGGACAACGGGGGGAAAAAAAATCATTACTCATGTATCCATCCATCACTCACTCATTCATCTGTCAATTTCTTTTTAAAGAGGCAGCTAACTAAAAGGAACTTTTTAGGACTTCATAGCCCAGAACCCCTGAGACAATAAGGTCCCCATCCTTCACATGAGACATATTTAAAGTCCAACTTAAACAACATTTAGTCATCCCTTTTTTGATGTAATATTGTAATAAGAAATATGAAAAGATGTGTGTTCATGTTTGTACGTTAGATAAGAAGGAGACTTCAGCATTAAAGCTAATGTGGGTTGTTGTGTAGCAGGCTGCTGTGTGGCTGTTAGTGTGACTACCTATGAAAAAACTGTGACTTTACTGCTTTATGTAAATATTTAAACAATAAATAGTATTTAGTAAGGCTGGACAAGTTAACGTGAAATCTGGAATCATCCAATTCATTCTTTAATTATGGTGACAACCCTATTTTGCCGCCCCAATGACCCTTAACCCAAAAGGGACACCTGTTCGGTGTCTGACGAACTGCGAAACATCACAATCTCCCCTTCTGTTTCTGAGTTATGGTGTAGAATAATGGGCAAAATCTAATCAGTTCATCCTTGAGTCCAAGTCAACGTTTAAGCCAAATCTGAAGAAATTCCCCCAAGGCATTCCTAGGATATCGTGTTTTTTACCTCACGCTTTGACTACTGCAACTCCCCTTACGTGGAATGTAAAATATCAATTTCTCGCTTTTGGTTTCTGATGTTTTCTCAAAGGAGAACACAGGACATGATTTACCAAGCAGATGTGTGCTGCAACAGAAAAAAACAACAACAACCAAACATGCAATTTCATTTCTGCTGTACTTAAAATAAATAAAGAAATATGGATGTACCTGAGCTGCTGCTGCTGCTGGAGGAGGAGTCAGAGGAGTCTGAGTCGCTTGAGGAGTCAGAGGACGAGGAGTCAGATGAGGAAGAGGAGGCTGAAGAGGACGAGGAGTCAGAGGATTCCACCTCCTGCTTCTGAGTCATGATCATCTTGGGAGCGTTCTTCAAATGTTCCCTCAACTCGTCCCTGAGAGAGAGAAAATAATGTGTGAAATGGATGCATAGGCAGTTCAGTGCCATTGTCGTCACATGTGAATGGACTGCTGGGGTCATAAAATGATATTCTATAAGGTGGTGTTATATCTATCTTTGTGGCAACCAGCTGGGGAAGCACTGTTTGTAAGAAATTGATCTTACAGTTTTAATAAATACTTTTCCTGATTATTTTCCTTCTGCCAAGAGGAGGCTTTTGTCCTTGTACTCATTCTGCTAACATTTGGACTCAAATTGCATAATTAAGTTATAATGACTTATGTTTTGGCCCCTATTACAGAAAGTATGGTCTCATTTTTGATGTGAAATCCAATAACAACTGAAATTGCCCAAGAGACTTAGCGATGTTATCAAAATATCAAACATCCCATTCATAACGTTAGATTTCTTCAGACTTTCTACTCTGCCTGTAAAATATCCAAGTCATTATTTCTGTCAATTAAATTTAAGACTTTTTAATACCACATAGAATGCAATTTAATACCCATTTCATGACCATGTGTGGACGATATGGCCTAGAATTATTTTATTATTATATCTATCTTTTTCAAGCAGTAAATAACAATTATTCCTAATAGATATAATTAAATGAACATGACCTAGACTCGACTGAGCGGCAGAAAACAGATGGATGGATTCATTCATTTAAGTTTTGACTAAACTCAACACATTGTGAGATGATGAGCTTCCCATCTGCTGTAGCGAGCAATTGTGACTGTTTGCTACAGGTCTGATAGTGCTGACTGAAACCCCACAAAAAAGGAATGAACAGCCTCCTGCAGCACAATCCACTGTGAATAATCCCACTTTAAGTTTATATATATTTATCATCTCATGAAAGCCTGCTATTGGATATAAAAACATTACTGTTTTCAGCAGGGGAGAGAACATATTCTTGATACCTTCTAAAAGGCTTTACTCAAGGCTTTTTTGAGGAAACCACCCTGTTATAGCAACAGATTAATGCTCAGGATTTTCACATATGGCTGTAATGTTAAAGTGTCCTCAGATTTTTGGCCATGTTGTTTATGTACAGTGTGTGTGTGTGTGTGTATAGTATGTTCATATGTGTCCCCTTACGTCAGTCCTCCAAGTCCAATAGAGGTGAAGAAGTTGATGGCGAAGCGAGTATTTCTGGGATTATCTCGAGGAAATAGACCTTCAAAGAACGGCTGCAGAGTCCTGAAACACACACAAAGTTTTTTGGCTTACAGTGCTGTTTCTTTGTGTTTTCTTTTAATATGAACTGTGTTTTGTGGTTTATTTCTCTGTTGTGTTTCAGTAAAACATCCATGTTCATATTAAACTCATGTTATTACTTTTTGCTATTTGTAGCTAACAAAATACTTCCTATCGTATCTTTGTCAAATCATAGTGGTCATGTTTTATTATCCATTACAGCATTAGAAAAGAATTTATTTTTGAACATCAGCAACATGTTTCAGTTTGTGTGTTCGTACGGGTCTTTGAGCCTCTGGTTGAGTCTGGGTAGGCCCATGTAGGCACAGAGCTCCTGGAAAAGGATCTTCACAAAGATCCTGCTGGACGACGTTGTGGTCTCCTCACTCATTCTGATAGACTCCAACACCTGGTCGAGAGACATTCAGAAGACACAGCACAGAGAGAGAAAGAGAGGAAGTACAATGACATGAGGAAAATCAATTAGAAAGAACAGCCAGCTTCATGTGTGTTAAATCTGAGTTTAGTTCGACTGGGGTGGATTTAATGGCTGTGTGCTTTCTTACACTCCAGGGCACAGAGTCTGTGTAGAGCAGGTGAGCGAACAGTCGAGCTACGTTCCTCAGTTTGTTGGTCTCCAGTCGGTGAATTGTGTCGTACTGCTCTGAAAAAATTGCCTCAAAGCTCTCCATGTACTCCTTCTTCAGCAGACAGAACCTCTGAACACAAACACACGTTAGTGTAAAGTGTTAATAAGTACTTTCAATTTGTCCAGTTTGTAGTTGCATGTAGTTCACTAGTGCTTCCTATGTTTTCAGGACTTGTTAGTCTATCAAGACCAGATCATCTGTCACTTGAAATGTTATGTATTTTTGTTGCCATTGTGATTAATCCAAACAAAAAAAACTGACTGAATTTCCCACATACTTATTAGTGTGCAAAGTTACTACTACAGATGACGGTTTAGAGTGCGAAGCTACACACAGCCGCCTATGTTCATGTCGGCCTGTTGTCAGGGCCAATTAGTGCTGGGTGATATGGTTTTAGTTTTCAAGCTTAGGGCTAATGTATGGTGTTAATCATAACTGAAGCACATTTTGTCCAGGTTCACCTTAAATAAAAATACGGCTGTTTTAGGTGATGCTTGGTTACACACAGTCCCATTCGTTCAAATTCACCTTTGCTAAAGCGGTTCTAATAAAAAGTGTGCAGAATGTTGTTGTTTGTTTTGTTTTTTTAATTGTGTCTGGAAAGAGTTGTTGCTGCTGAATTTTCTTAATGTAATTTGTCAAAACTACCACAAACATTTTATTCACCTTCAGTGTGTCGTGCTGGAAGCAAAAATCTCAAATAAAGATATCTCAACACCTGGACACGTAAAAACTAAAAGTTGAAAACTAAAATGTTAGTTAGCTAGCGTTAGCTTCTTATTTTTCTTTTACTTTTTTACTTTTCCTTTCAACCTCTCAAGGTAGCAACTGTAACTATTACAAGTGCCCCAGGAAAAGTGTTTGACCGCATCTTGGAAAAATACAGCAAAAAAAAAAAAAGAGCGAGTCCTATACTGCGCTGTGATTGGCCAGCTGCGTATTCGGGGTGTGGCTTAGCAAAGGGTAAATTGTGGTGAACAGACCCTTAATAAGTAAGCCTCCATAAATCAATACGATGTTCTTATACATATGGTAAAACAAACGTGTGTGTGTGTGTGTGTGTGTGTGTGTGTCTGTGTGTGTGTGTGTGTGTGTGTGTGTCTTACCCCGGCCAGTAGGCCAAAGAACTTCTCGTAGGTTCTCTGTTGAGCGCAGCAGTCCAGGATCATGTTACACAGCTCCTTCTGCTCAGAAAACATAAAAAATCTTGTTAAAAGAAGAAATATGTTTTCACATCAGGTTGATGTAAAATCTGAACTGAGGTGGGAAAGTCTTAGGACCAACAGTTAGTTACAAACACTAAACACTCGTACATCTTCAGGCTTCTCAGTCATCTGTGATTGGACACTCTGAAAGATCAGCGATAAATGGGGTTAAAGTTCAAATTGTGTGAAAAGGCACTTGCTAAAACGCATTTAGGACAATGTGTGATCCAATCGCCAAAATCATCTTCAGGCAAAGCCGTTTTCTTATGAACCTTCTTAATCTTAAGAGGCGTCTCCTAAAAGCATCGTAATAAACATAACATTGAAATGATCGTAGATTAACAAGTACCTCCTACCAGGGGCATAGGAGCGACTTTGAACCTGGAGGGGACACCGAGATGCTGGAGTGTTCGGGGGCATGCCCCCCCGATTTATTTATTTTTAAATAAAGCACTTAAATGCCCATTTCTAATGACTTTTGAAAACAAAATGTACTTATTAGTGTGGCTGAAAGAGGGTATTTGCAGTGACAAAAGATGGAGAATAGACTAAGGAGGGGAGATTTTGAAGACTCGTGTGCACAGTCAAAGAGACTGAGTATAATACAACTAGAACAAAACCAACTCCCTACAATAAAAACCATGGAACATCTGCTAGTCAATGTAGCTAGCCACAGTATAAATGTATTCAGTTATCCAAATGTTACACTTGTGAGCGATCTGTGATATTTCCGGTGTCTCACATGGCCAGAGGCTCTGGGTCTTTAGAGACCTTTATCCCTGCATTCTTGAGAATTTTATGCAAGTAGAGTACATAACTAAATGAGCCATTAAAATACATTTTCTAAGCCCCATCATCATCAATCTTGCTGGCTTTGACTCTGTTGTGCTACTGCCCTGCGCTAATACTGGTGCCGCTGGCCAGTGGGGGGTAAAGTACTCAAAGTCTTTACTCAAGAAATAGCACAATTACTCCCATAAAAAGTAAGAGCGAATAAACCTACTCAAGTAAAAGTATAATATATTTAATATTACATTTCATATGCTGTGCATCAGGTTAGAAACAGCTGCTGTGTAACATGATTATTTCTAGAGAATGCAATTTGTTGTGCTGGTTGCGTGTGTTGTTACAGCCAATAGAATCTGATTATTCCTAAAGCATCTAAATTATTTTCACAACGCAAAAAATTATCGTGACAGTAACACGGAGCAGCTCGTTGTTGAAGCAGAGTAAACCTACATACAGAGGAAGCTTTGAGTCATGCATAAAGCCCAACAGGACTGTTTTATCACCCATATTTTCTCTCTCTCTCTCTCTCTCCCTCTCTCCCTGTGCATCTCAAAAATTATTGTTTCCTGAATAAATAACAGCTGTTGGCTGCTGAGTGAAAGCCAAGATTAGTTTCACCGGAGACATTCTGTTTATGGACTCACCGTCAGACATCGCTATAAAACAAATAGTAACTGATGTGAAAGAAACAGGCTACTGTCCATCAGAAGAAAGCGAGGTTCTGCTCAACCAAAGGACACTGTTTTATATCCGAATCTATCCAGTGATCCTCAGATTTAGACGTTACAGTGTGAAGTCTACATTTGCTCTGCAGAGACTAAATACGCTTTTAATAAGTTGTTAATGGAAAGTGAAAGTATTTCACTTGCCGGCTAATAGTGCGACGCAGGCAGCTTTCCAACACGCCCACCAGTGTATGGAAAATGGTGTGCGCTCACTGGATTTAAGTTGTATTAGTAGAACAATTAAGCCTTAAACTGAAAAGGCATTTGCCTGATTTTCTAAATGTTAGCATCAGCCCAGCTCTGTGACATGCGCCCAAGACCAGCGCTCTTCTGCGTAACTGCGCACAGCCTGGATAACATCTCATTTCGGTTAATGAAGCAAAATGCAGATTACAGACTGGTTAAATTATGATGGTATAAAATGTAGCAAAATTAAAAGTAGATTACTGGCCCAAAGAAAATACAGTTATAATAAAGGAAAGGTGCCAATGACTTATTTTATTCATTTATTTTGCAAATTAGTGTTACTTATAACAAGTTACTACCCACCCTGCTGCAGGCATCCTCACTACTGTCTTCAGGTAGGCTGCAAGTAACAGCAGCACAAAAGAAAAGTCTATAATATTGAGGCACTTTGCTGCACCTGCCTCGAGTGAACTTTTTTTTTTCTCCCTTAACTTTTCAGCACCACCTTTGTGTTGTGTCGCATGTTTTCTATCGACCTACATGAATTTGTCCGCTTTTCAACCGTTTATTTATGTCTGATGTGTAGTGTGTGATTGACTGACACACAGTAAACCACCTCGGCTACGAGCCAACTCCGAAATTGCTGGACAAAAAGTTGGAGGGACATGTCCCCTCCATGTATAATGACTCCTACGCGCATGCCTCCTAACCACTCACAGGAGGCTAAGATTCGTCAGGACGACCCAAAAACACGTTTCACTGGTGTTTTGTCTTACATCATGATGCTCTCTGTTAAGAGGCTTTTGAAAAACACACACAAAAAAATAATAACAAAAAACGCACCAAAACTAATTGATTTAAGCAACTGATATGCTATTTCTCTGGTCTTTCTCCACTAACATATTAATCTCTTCCGGCTGAAATGCCACTGCCTTTTTTATACAGTTTCCTTCTCTTCTCTTTTCTTTTTATTTAAGATGTTGTTTGCCGTATTCTCAGTTCAAACTCACAAATGATGTCCATATTTATAAAATTAAGAACCATTACTGCTTGATTTTTAGGTTTAATTTGTTCTGACGTCCACCCTGTAACATGAAAGGCACCGAGTAAGCAGTCTAGCAGTAATCTAACAGCACCATAAATTCTATAACCATAATTACAGAAAAATCCATTTCGGCACTAATAACTAATAACTACCGACCTTTGCACAATGAGTGAGTGTCACACTGATTTTGGGATTAGCTTGCTGCCTATATGCATTTACGTTGACAAAACAATAATCTTTGGTGATGACTTAAAATATGATGACAGACATTCGGAGCTTCGTTGGAAAATCTCACCAGGAGCTTCAAATACAAAAAGGAAAAAAAAAAAAAAAAAAAAAAAAAAGACTTTCAGTACGGCCTTAGTTAAGACAGAGGCTGTGAGAAGCCCGTCAGGGGACAAGCATGTGCGTGAGTGTCTGTTCCAGCTGTTGTGTTGAATGATTCAGTCCTGATGCTGATGAAACTCTGGCTGACAAGGTCATCAGCTCTGACCTCAAACACACACACAGACGCAGCTGGCGTAAATATATTTGTGAGGACCGTATCCGCATCGTACAGCAGGTATTTCCTCTCTCGTTCTCTGTGACTTCAGATTCAGCAACATTTACCATTGCATAAAAAACATGGACATAAACAGATGACGTCATGATGCCACAGATGAGACAAGCCCCTGACATTAAGTATAATTTGTTCACCAATTGATCTCTGGTTCTCTCAGTCAGTTAATCAACTTAAGCACAATCAATTATTAAATCTACAACAAAAAATGTCTTAAAGAGGTGGTATTATGCTCATTTTCAGGTTTAAAATCTTAATTAGGGGTTGTACCAGAACAGGTTTACATGGTTTCATTTTCAACTAACACCATATTTTTCTCATACTGCAGCTCCTCTTTTCACCCTATGTGTTGTACGCTGTTGGGAGTTGCACATGTGCAGTTCCCAGGTAAGGACTACTAGCCAATCAGAAGCAGAGAAGCACGGGTCGTAAGAAACAAGGTAGTGTGATCCAAAACAAAGCCGCTTCAGACTACGACCGTAACCTAGCAGATGGTATAAGTTATTACCTTTTTATATACAGTCTATGGTTATTACCAATCCACAACCACACAACATCATTGTTCCACATCTTACCATCAGGACTAAACGTGAACTGCTACCGGTGTTCTGACGATCTATGCTGCCTTGCCGAAAAATGCTACCATAGCGCAAATCGATAGACTCAACTCTACTCGGCCCTGCTGCGTTTACCATTGCAGATAGTCGTCATAGCGACGCCACACACAACTGCTGCAACGTAATGTTCAATTTGACACACACACCAGCTCTTAAAATATATCTACGGTTAAAACGTTTCAACATTACTCAGAATGTAAAGACAGATAAGCGGTATGAAAACCTTCAAGCTGTGTTTTCCTCTGCCGTTGTCTCTGCAGCGGTCTGTGACGGAGGGAGCAGAGGGCTCTGTGAGCGGGCGGCTGGCCGGCCTCACACGCTCCTCCCCTGCAGCCACTGGCGGAGCTCCTCAACTCCGAAAATATTCAAGCACATTTTTGTTTCGTCATCACTTCTCGTAAAACTGTCAATATTCGACATCTACACAGCTGATTTCTCACCTCAAAACTTCTCAGAAATGGATTTAGTGATGAAATTCCATACGAAAACTGTAAAACTTTCTGTTGCTGGCCTCTGTCTGGCTCACGCAATGATGATGCAGTGAATAGTGAATATTCTCTCTGACCAATCAGTATTCTGCTGTGTTTTCACGTTACATTTTAGTATCCCTCAGCTCGCTTGGAACCTCGATGGAGGTGAGGTGATACGAAAAAAAGTACCTGGAAGCAGGTACAGGTGCAACATTTCTACAATGGAAAACCAGACAAAGGCGAGTAGAGCCAAAGGGCCTCCTACGCAGAGGCTACGCCGTCGCCTGATGCGCACCTCCTCAAAAATGTAACTACACGTCGAGTCGACGCAGACCATAAGCACTGTGATTGGTCGGCTGTGATTTATACTCCAGGCTCACAGGCTAACTTCCGGTTTAGAGCTCCGCTAATGGGGGTAAAATTGTAAACATGCGGCTGGTGTAGCCTTTTCAAATGTTACATCGCATTCTGAAAGAGAAACGAGTCATTTCGCTCAGATTGTGAGGGTCAAATATATTGATTCACTGTGTTACAGCCGCCGTTTTGGCCGCTAGTAAATGTTACTTCAAAGCGTGGGGTACTTCCGGTCGGTTCGGAGGCATTGCGAGGCCACCCAGCCGACCAATCACAGAGCTTACGGTCCGTGTCGACTCGACGTGTAGTTACATTTTTGAAGAGGTGCACATCAGGCGACAGCGTAGCCTCTGCGTAGCCCCGTAGCCTACGCCGTCGATTTGACGCAGAAGTATAAATTCCACTTCAGATCCTTCACTCATGTCATGCGTGTTGCATAGTTTGCCCACCAGACGGTGACCAGCTGCAGCTGCCCTGTTAACTACACCGCCTCACCACAAAAACCACAGAAGAAAACAGTCAGCTGACCAGAGTTTACAAGAGCTTACACGTAGAATTTAGAGGGCTGTGTGAAGGGTGAGTCGGTCTTTTGTCACGTTCATGACTTGCCAACCCTCCCGTTTTTCACTGCATTCTCCCGGCTTCCTACCAGCTCACAGCAGGTTAATGTTACGGTAGTTGGGTGTTGAAAGCTACGCTGCTGGACAGACGTAACTGTACATTTATTTCAAACAGTGTGGCAGTTGTAGCGAACGGTCCACCTTTGTCCCAAGTTCATCACTTCTAAATAATCTCTAAAATCACGTAAAGTTACAGCAGCTCACGCTGCCCTTTGCTAAATTAGCCACAAAACGCGCCAACCTCGTAATGAGCTATTAAACTATAGTTTCTGGTGTACACATGCTTTTTCTCTCTCACTCTCTCTTTTTACAGAGGGCAGAAAAAGTTGCACCTTCCAGCAGCAAATATTTATTGATGTGCAATTGTTTACATGTTCACTTTTTGAGACTGTAATCTATTTTATTAACATAATCCATTTAGGAAACGGTTTTATAGCCCACATACATTCCAGCTTTCAATATCGGCCTAAAGTGTAGTTTATACAGTAAGGGGGTCTACTATCCAAATCATTCTTAAAATCAAAATATCTGCTCATAAATCGGCACTTTTTCACTTTAATATCAGCATCGGCCCCCAAACACCCATATCGGTCGGGCTCTATAGAGGAGTAAAGAAACCAGAAAATAATCACATTTAAGAAGCTGAAATCTTTCATATCCTTTAAAAAATGCTCTAAATGATTAATCGATTATCATAATAGTTGCCAATTAATTTCATAGTTGACAACTAAACAATTAATCGACTAATTGTTGCAGCTCTACTGAACTTGTTTATCAGTGCCACCTTCTGGTCAGCAGATGAAATAAACATTTTAGGTATTTTTGTTTAACAAATGACTTCAACGATGAATTGATTGTCAATGGAGTGTTTCAGCCGTCTAGCTTTATCAATCTAACACTTGTAGTTAACGACTGTATACTGTGTGTCATCTCACTTTAGAGTCATCCTCATTACTGTGTGTGTCACTAAAGCCTTTTTAAATCGGCCAAGTGTGCGTGTGTGCGCGCGTTTATGGACTCACCGTCTGGCTGTCAGGAAAGTCCATCTTGATCAGTTTGTGAGCGCACTCCTCAAAGTCCAAACTAAAGGAAAACAATCAATCAATCAGTTAGTGTCCAGTGAGCAAATGTGTCCAACTGTGTGTGTGTTACTGTTTGTGTGTTTCTGTACATGTGTAATTTTCTCAATCTGTTTCCATGTTTCATCCTATTCTCCAAACCTGTGAAGTGTTCTTCAATGAAAGCATGGTAACTAGGCTACACACACAGCTTTAAATATTAGTCCAAGTCCATCAAATATAGAAGGCGCTGTAAATAACTGCCAAAACCCTGAGAGACAACTGAGTCACTGACAGTGTGATGTGTATTTTTGAGTGTGTGTTACTGTGTGTGTACCTGGACTGTATAGCGAGGTAGATGGTTCTTCGGAAAGCAACCAGGTTGACTTCTGTCTGATCAAAGATGGTGACCTTCTCATCTGTGTGAGAGAGAGCGAGAGCGAGAGAGATTTGGCTGGTTGTGTTTTGTGTTAAAATCAGGTTCATCCCAGAATATTGAAATAATGATTAATATAAGGCTATAATATCAGAACATTGAACAAGGTCCTTTAGATCTCCGTCTGTCTATATAGGCTTTAAACTGGAACAAGGGGGTCCAGCCAATACAAAGCCAACATATGAAGGGGGGGTGTGTAATGGCCCCTAAAAGGCCCATTCCGAGCCAGGAAAAACCCTGAATGCGTCAAAAACCCCTGAGGGAGCCTTTAATTAGTGAGCTTTAAAGGGTGCAGGCAGGTGGATTTTTTTATTTTTATTTTTTTAAACAGAGCCAAGTTATTTCCCCGTTTCCAATCTTTATGCTAAGCTAACCGTCTCCTGGCTGTAGCTTCCTATTCAACAAACAGACAGTAGAGTGACCTCTCGGCAATAAAATGAAAAATGTATTACCCCAAAATGTTGAACTACTTTTACAATGATGCAACGGAGGTCGAAATACTCAAACCCTAAAACACTGGATCCTATATTTCTCATAATGCAACTGGATAGCGTCTTTTTCTTTAAATCCTCCCTCCAGTTTATAACCTCAAGCTTTCTGTTTAAAATTTGCTGTCAAGCCCAATATGGAGATAACCCATCCGGGTTATTTTTCTCAGACTTGACAAAAGCTCCTCCAGAGCCATAGAAAACGTTACACAATTGTTTTCATGGGGCGAGCAGTAAAATCAACGCCCCTTAAATTAGAGAAAGAAAACCATCGACTCGTCCGTCTCACCATCTCCCTCCTCCTCATTCTCATCTGCATCGTCTTCATCTTCGTCGCTGCCGTCTCCGTCCTCCCCCGAATCGCTGCTGCCCTCGTCCAGGATTTCTGTCAGGAGGGGACATCTGATTGGTTAAACTTTGAAGGAAGTGATAGCTGATTGGACAGTTAACAGTGTGATGTTTGTGCGCATTCTCACCTTTTTTAATGGCTTTATATTTCTCTTCATTCTCCAGGAAGTCTGGGTCCATCTTAAACACATCTGAGTGAACACACATACGTACGTTAGGCTTGCATATACATGCATACGTATTTCTGCAGAGAGTTTAGAGCGAGGCAGAGTCCCCCCCTCCCTCTCTGGGGCTTACTGAGGACATCCTCGGTGTTGTACTCGTCCTCCAGTGGCAGCATGTGGGTGAACTGGTCTTCCTCATCCACCAGGTCCAGACCCTCTGGGATCACCGGATGATCTTTGAAACCGTCCTTCCTGATGGCAAACATTACCTCGATCATGTACTGGACCCTCTTATCAATGGCCGACTCATGGAGGACGTTCCTGAGACGCTCAAATATGGCTGAAAAGAGTGACAGGTATAATTTGTAGAGACTTTTCTGATGCATTGTGCTGAAATTAGGGATCTATTTTTGTGTTCTCTTACAAATGCAATACTGTTTAGTTAAAGGGATCAGTCTGAGTTCAGCATTTCAGGCTATTAATATTCTTGACATACATCTGAGAAAAACCTCAGCCTGACAAGCTAATTTCAGGGGAAAGAAAGTGTCTCTCAGGTGTTAATGTTTTTATAATGACGCAGGTTTGTTAAAGCTGGCTCCTAGCGGTAGTTTAGAGCTTGGTTATTAAATTTTTTAAAACTTTATTTACCCAGAATACTTTCAGCGGGAACCTTTTGGTCAGAAACCTCATTTTCCAATATTCAGGCGACTAGTGCCCAAGATTTAATAAGAAAAGGACAGTGATTGGTCAAATTTAAAATATTTTTTGGGGAGTATTTCTTGCAGAAATATTGCAAGGCCTAGAGAAAAATACTAGCTGTTGTAAAGAAAGAAACAAATTGAAATACATTACATATCAATTATTGCAATTGTAATACTTCATTAACTATGAAGGACCTAGAATGAAAAACAAAAAGAGACAAATTATTTTTGTACTCAGGATCATCATATTTAAATGTTAAAAGTACAAAAAGTAATTGGATTATAAAATGACCAACTGATATTGTAAAATGACAATTTCAAAAAGAAAAGTGTAAGTTAAAAACCTGAAATGGAAAACAGAAAAGCTTAAATGTGAAAGCTTAACCGAAAATGAAAACATGTATAACAAGATCTGACTAGATTAATTATTAAAATAAAAAGGTAGCTTTTTTTGGCATGTTGAACAGTTGACAATGAAGAGGCTGACAGGAAACAAGCAGGGAGGCAGAGGTATGACATGCAAAAACGTCCCTCTGCCTGAATCAAACCATGTGGCATGGGCTGTGACCATTCGCCTACAGGAATGCACCATCTTCTTGTTTTTTTTATTTCCTGCCTGCCTTTTGCATTCACTCTAACAAGATTTTGCATTTGTTTGTATTTTCCATTTCAGGATTTTTAATCACATTTTTCATTTTCAAATAGGGCTGCAACTAACGATTATTTTCATTATCGACTTATCCGCCGACTATTTTCACAATTAATCGTCTACAAAATGTCAAGAAATTCTGAAAACTGCTCATCACAATTTTCCAGAGCCCAAAGTGACATCTACGAATTGTTTCTTTGGTCCAACCAACAGTCCAAAACCCAAAGACTTTTCATTTACTATCATAAATGCAAAGAATAGCAGCAATTCCTCAATTAAGGAAGATGAAACCAGCTAAATTTTCACATTTTTGCTTAAAAAATGCCTGAAACGATTATCCAAATCTTTGTCGATTAATTTTCTTTCGACCGACTAACCGAATAATTGACTAATCGTTGCGACTCTACTTTCAAAATGCCATTTCACAAAACCAACTTGTCATTTCAACATCCAATTGACTTTTTTGGGTTCCTTTTTTTTTTTCATTTTAAACATTTAATTTTGGTCATCATAAAGATGAATTTAAAACCAGGCTGAAAAGCAGGATTTTGCTGCCCGCTCTGGTGGAACATTCATGCCTGTTTCACATCTGACTTGTGCTTTTATTGCACCTGTGATACCCAAAAGTGATGAAGCACACCTGTACTACAGCAAGATAAGAAGTTAAACCATTCAAGGTCAGCAAAGCTCAGCTGGGACTAAAGAATGCTTGGCTTTTTATGCTTGTGATGACTGACTTAAATGATTAATCGATTTGAGCTCCTTGTCATCAACTGAAACTATGAGGATGATAATGAGTTTAGCTGAAGCTGCAGTGTACCATTGATTCCTCGCGGAGAGACTTCGGTCAGTTTGAGTCCACACTCCTTCAGGAAGGAGATGGCGACCTCTACACTGTCGTCAGTTGGACGCTCCAGCAGCAGAGTGAGCATCTCCAGACACAAAACCTCATGGGCCTGAGAGCGAGACACGTTGGATCAGACAAAGAGAAAGCGCGAAAGAGAGACAGAGAAGTAAACACACTTCATTAGCGCTGAACATCCAACACTGAAACCCTCAATCAATATTAAAGTCACACAGCAGGACCTACCACGTTCTGGTTGATGAGATGTGCCACAAACTTTGAGGCTGTCAGGCACTGTTGCTGGAAAACAAAAGACAGACTTGGCTTTAATACATCACTAATACTACGCCTAATAAAGCCAATATTTGAAATGATTTGAGACATAATACTAATTTAATAGCAATGTATATAAAATACTTTTTACAGCTTTAAATCTGGTTAAGGTGTGTTCAGACTGAACACAAACTGATCGTATGATAGTGTCAATTTCTTTAAGCAAACAGTAGAGACATTAGCTGCAGTTAGGTAAAAACAAAACTTTCAAGGATTGCCAGTTGATTCTCTTATTTAGCTCCAGTTTCTTTCTTGTCTCTGTACATTGGACTCATACCACTTCAGTATGCTCAAGCTGGAACATTTCCACCTCAAAATCACATGTGGTGGAAATCTTTGGGCATCTCACAGTAGGGTTGGGCGATGTCTACAAAATTTCCATCGGACGATGTCTGAATGAGACATCGGGATGGACAATGTCATCGGGCACACACGCGCGAAGTCGGCAGCAGTTGTCTTATGTGCATACTTGTGTTCTCGCACAAACTTCATTCGGTAAAAAAAAAAATTGGTAGACTATTAACTTACGTTACAAGTTGCGGTGGATATTTTACCTACGGAGCAGGTAAAGCAGAATTGAACACACAGGGTGCAGATGTTGGTTTCAGTTGTTTGATAGGCTGCATGATTAATAAGCCAACGTGCGGCTCACAGCATCGTCTGTCGGCCATACCCTATCTCACAGTTAGATTCAGAAAGGAGTCTTGATTGAATAAACAGAAAGGGAGGCAGTTTTTGGGCTCTTACTCAAGTGACTCATGTCCTTATGTCTGTTGAAATGCATTATGAAACATAACTGGCAGTCAAGCTAAATGGTGTTGATGAAGGATGCTGACTGACAAACAAACAAGCAGAGAAACAAGCAAAGAGTAATCAGAATTTTATTTCAAAATATTAACTGCACTAATTTGGAAGCAAGGGGGGTGAAATCGAATTGCAATTTTTCTGCCAGATATTGCAATTTTTTGCTAAAGTTCAATATTCAATGCCAGTCTATTTTTGATGGAAGCCACGTCAAGCAGCACAGAGCAGATGATCCAGGCAGAAAGTCAGACAAAGAACGGCAAAGAGAATCCAGCCAATTTTCCAAATAAAACACCCTTTGCAGACTCCCAATCGTACATCAACAATAAACACAATTAAAACAATTTAACTACATAGCCTACTTAACCATAGTAGAAGCACAAAAATCAAGGACAACTGAACAAATAAGCAAAATCTGAGTAACTCAGCATAATCAAACTGGCAAAACACTCTTATTCTGAAATGCCCCATGTGGATATGTAACGTTAACAACGTGTAGGCTTAACACTTCGCTGCTGAAACACAAAGCCGCTGCCTGTGTCGGTTCACCTGGTGCCATTGTCCCACATGTTTCCTCTAGAAGTGTTCAACTAACCTCTCTAAGACTGAACTCTTGGTCATTGTGAGGTGAAACCCCTACAAATGGTTCAGAACGCAGCAGTGGGTCTTGTTTTTGACCAGCCCAAAAGGACTCATGTCACTCCATTACTCAGTGACCTCCACTGGCTCCCCGTGGCCTCCAGAACCAGATTCAAGTCACTAATGCTTACATACAGAGTGACTACTGGATCTGCACCCATCTACCTAAACTCCATAAGACAAGTTGACGTTCCTTCTCGGCCACTAAGCTCCTCCAACGAACGCCGCCTGGCTCTGCCATCACTTCACACAAAGCGATCTGAGTGAGTCCAGGAAACATATGTCTGTAACTTTATTCCAGCTATCGTTGTACTTTACTGTGACCAAGTTAGCATAGTCCTGATCGATCCAAACTCTATTCAGAAAACAAACATTTTAGAAGTTGTTGTCCTGCTGACAGACCTGACAAAGAATGAAGTCATATGTTTAACAAATCATATTGTGGGGGGGTGGCGATGGCGCAATGGATAAGACTATGCCTTTGGTGTGAGAGACCCGGGTTCAACTCCCCACTGTAAGCAAGACACTTAACCCGTAGTTGCTCCAGAGGCGTGCGACCTCTGACATGTATAGCAATTGTAAGTCGCTTAAAAAGCGTTAGCTAAATGAATAAATGTAAATGTAATATTGTAGCTATTTCGGCATCAGTTTAATCCGTTTATTGACATTTAATCACAGCAAAATGTTTACTTTGGGTTGATACAGTTGAAGTAATTGCAAGTTGTGGTTATTCACGTTAAAATTGCCTTCTCGCGTTATGTGTGAACACTTGCAGCGAATGTACTCACGCGAGTAAAGTGTCGCGAGGTGAAAATTCGCGGTTGGTCAGAATGCCGCACAACTCCTAACCTCTAACTTGCACTTCCTGTGCTCTTCTTCTATCCCCTCCAATTAGCTTGTATTGATTGCACTTTTTTTCTTAACTTACTTCTTTCCCTAGGTATTTACCCCATTGATATGATATGTGCTATTAGCTCTTACTAGTATTTATTGCTGCTCTTACTAGTATGTATTGTCAGTTGTATGCAAGTCGCTTTGGAGCGTCAAATGAGTAAATGTTGTAAAATATACATGCCCTGTGCCCGCTCTGATTGGTGAGTAGGACAATAACAGGAGGAGCATGGAGCTTGTGACTGGCAAGCAGATCTGTCACACAAGGATGAATTTGTAACTGCATGACTGTTTAAAACAGGTGAGATGGTGTAGAATTAATTTCAATTTTTTTCTACATTTTAATCATCGTCTTTATGATTAGCTAAATCGCATTCTTTCAAATCGTCAACCAAAACGCTGTCTGGGCACAGGGCTTTATAAAATTACTTGCTACAGTTATTTTCTTCACACGACCAGAGTGGTTTAAGCATTTACATTTTTTTCGCCACCCACCCCTATCAGTCACATGTTTTAGTCACACTGCATGCATATCCACTTAACAGCTACAGATGGGTACCTTGAGATTGCGGCGGTAGCTCTTCCTGAAGGTTAGGATGAGGCGTTTGAGGATCAGCTCTCCAACTTGAGGGAACTTGGAGTTGATGATGGCGACAACGGCGGCGTAAACATGAGTAAATATTGGCGATGCCGCCTGAGCCTGCAGCACCGAGCGAGCCAGCAGACCTCTGACAGATATACAAGTACAGAGTTAGGGAGGAAGTCAGGGAGACAGTAAGTCAGACAGCAAATAACCTCCAGACTTTAAAAAAATGTAATTAGTTTATAGGTGTCAAAAAGTGCCTGATAGCCCCTTATTTCACTATATGGGTTCACTTGAATCTGTAAGTTTCATTACATCTTCTGAATGACGATCCAGTTTTTTAGGTTTCACTGTAAGTGTCACAAACTTCTAACACTAAACCCTCATGTGTTTGTGATATGATTAGCTGCCCAAAAATATTTTGTAAATAAAATAATTTTACTGTTAAAGAAGCATATATTTGAATACAGAGGATTAATGTGATTAATGTTGTTGGTGCTGTTTCATTGTTCACCTCCCCCTGACGATGTTCTCCTGCAGCAGCTCTTGGATGATCATGACAATGTTCGACACGTTTACTTTGTTGATCAGACCATTGATGGACTTCTTCAGAGCTTCCCAGCTCATCCTCTGATAGGCCAGGCTGCACAGGGGGTGGGGCATCAACAACAACAACACATACACAGATTACACAGAGTTGTTTAAACAGTTGAGATTTCAGTAACACATCGTGGGTCTGGAGTCACAACCTGCTCAAAACTGCTGCTCAAGATGAAATAGTTGTTGTGCTGTATGCCATTGATGATGCGTTCAAGTGCTGGTAAGCCGCTAAGATTTTTAAGAAAAATCTGCCGCTGAGCTTGACCATATACACTTTTTTATTTTCAAGTCCATATTTACTGTTTGTAAGTCGTCTAGGTCTTATTTGCTAAAAGGAGCTCACCGCTCAAATCTTAGATGTGAGAGCATCCTTGAATGCATCGCTTTTAGCACGCAATAACTCAACACTGACCAAATAATAAAAATACATGCCTTTATAATAAGGTAATTACATTTTTATGACGATAAATTTCTCTGCAGCTGTAGCCCACAAGGAAATGTTTATAGAAATGAACTGAAAAAATAGCTGCCTGGGAGAAAGAAAAGCAATCTACAAATAAAACTGATGGATGACTGGAAAGTGACTAGCAGGAATGTGAAGCATTACAGGAGTTGTGGTAAAAACAAATAAAACTAAAAGTTTTAAGTGTTGTCTAAACCTAACACCTATAAAATAATTAACAATACTCTTACCTGCTCTTGTCAGTGATTTGCTGCTGCATCATGCGTAGCTTGGCTGGGGGGATGTAAGCCCCGCCGGTCCTCGTGAGGATCGGGTCGAGCTCCTCCTTCTTCTTCTTGACAGGCGGCTGGTCGTCTGCCACAGGCTCTCTGTCTGTTGGAGGCGAGGCTGAGCGGCCTCGCCTCCTGTGATCTGGTTCTGCATCCCGATTGGTCCATCGATCAAAGTGCCCGCCCCTGTCATCACGGCGATCATCATAGCGATCCCTGGGCAGAGCAGACAGGAAGAGACAAAAGAAAAATTACATTTTAAAGCTTTTTTTTGTAATTTTGTGATGTAACTGCTGTTACCCAATTAGCCTGTTTTTTTCTGAGCACCTTTCAGGTCTGAACTGGTCTGGTGTGGCTTTAAAAAGTCTGATGATTTTAATAGCTGGAGTATGTTTATGTTTACTAATACAGCATGATGCCGCCATTAAAGAGGCACTGTTTCGCGGGAAGAACTCGTTTTTATAAACAGGTGTAAAACTGTTTTATTTAATGAAATGGAAATATGACATATAGAGAATGCTTCAATTTTATACAAGACATTGGGTCTGGGAAATAAAACAATACAGATAATTATCACAATATAATTTCCTCAATAAAAATGTAAGAAATGTTCAATAAATGTTTGATTTAAATTTAATTCATCATAATTGTTTTGAATGTTCTACATCAAATTTGTTATGTGATCCACTGTTTGTTGTCAAGTGTTTGTTCTGACCATAAAGAAAAGTACAAGAAAAGTTTAGTAAGTTTGTCTGGTTTCTTGAACTTTCACTCAGGAGCAAAAATCAGCCTTTAAACTTGAAAGAAATAATGATTTGACATTTCATTGTAATAATTATCAATATTTAATGACATGACATTTTTTTATTGGGATAAACTTTTTGGTCATATCGCCCTGCCCTACATAACACTTTGTTTTATATCAAGGTAATTTTTTTGTTTTGCTTCACCTGACTGCTTATTATGTGTTGTTGTGTGTTTTATGGATAGTTATATGATAGAAAAAACTGAAAAACTTTAGTCTTATGACCTAGTTTCACATCCACGAGCCCTTTAACATACTGATCACCTAATTTTCAATACTTATTATTTACAAATAATATTAATTACACATTCTTACAAGCTAATCAAAAGCTGTGTGGCTCTGTCTGTTACCTAGTATACCGTCCTCTGTCATAGTGGTCCCGGTCTCTCTCTCTGGACCTGGATCTGTCTCGTCCTCTAGACCTAGACCGGTCTCGTCCCCTGGATCTTGATCTTGATCTGGATCCGTCTCGTCCCCTGGATCTTGATCTTGATCTGGATCCGTCTCGCTCTCTGGACCTTGACCTGGATCCGTCTCGCTCTCTGGACCTTGACTTGGACCTTGATCTCTGGACAGCAAATAAATCCAGAGTGTCAGCAGTGTTCATATGTTAAAATGGTATGGATCATCCCTGAATTCAGGATGGCCTGGGGAAACTCCTCAGAGAACACCGGACCAACAGAAAAACAAGCTGCTGTTTTTAAAAGTGTGAGTTTAGCTCAATGAGAGGGACAACACAGCAGCTCCGGCTCAACTTAGAGTGAGTCTGGGTCATTGAAAGCCTGTAGGTACCCGGGGAGTTCGTGTCTAAGATGACAGTAATGGACACACACTTCTCTTCTTGTCAATCAACAAGCTGCTTCTTTACTCAGTGGAGATGCTGCTCACCACTGTTTCATGATCAGGCTGGCTAAATGTAACCCTGAATACTCCATCTCACTAACATGTCTTGATGCCAAACTCTGCTCTGTTGCCATGGAAACTAACACTGCAGACCAACCAACTCACAGACAGACTGAAAAAGGGACCCACACACTGATCTGAGCTCTCAGTTTGTGTTTTTGAGGAGATGTTACCTTTGGCTACGAGACATCAAGCCGTGGCAGTCGACCCAACAACATATGGATGAAACGGTGCACGGTTTAATGATAAACCATGGTAAAAAATTCCCGATGGTTATTATTACCGTACACATTTTATTATCATCATGATAACCATGTTCGATTACCACGCTTTGAAAAACTCATGGTCAATACTCTCCAGCACTAACCAAAGTTATTGACAGTCTCCCAGAAGCAGGCACGCATGCACAGCATACAACATGGGTTTGTTTTGGTCAATAACTAAACAGCGAAGGACAGCCCTACAGAGACTTTTCAGCTTGTCTGAAGCCTGGTCGTATTTTAGTTTATAAGAGTGCCAAGGGAAACTTAATGGGAAAAAATTGCCTCATAGCGAAAGGAGGGAAGGTTAACTTTTAGCTTTAGTTTGTCTGGCTGTTCTTGTTTACATGGCCCTTAACAACACGAAATCAACTGTAATCAGTGCATGTAAGCACATCAGATGCCAGTATCCATATTAGTCACTGCTTACTTTGATCTGAGCCACGCTACTCCTAATCTTCCTCAGTGCCCCGTTATGTTCATCCTCATCATCACTGCTGCTGCTGCTGTCTGAGCTGCTGGAGGCAGGACTCCTGGAAGAGGTGCGGCCTGCAGGACTGGCCCGAGGGGACGGCCTCTCTTTGGGGCTTTTCTCAACTGTGCCGGACTGTTGGGGCCTTTTATCTGCTGGACTGGACTCGTCATCTGAAGGTCCTGAAGACAGAGAGACAGAGAGAGCGCGCATCATTATCAGATGAATAACAAAACAGCTACAACTTCTAGTAATGTTACTTAAAAAACAGCAGGTTTTACTCACCACTGTGTTCTCTCTGCGCAGGACTGGGACTTCGACTTCTGTCTGGAGGGTCCATCCCTGAAAAACACACAATTTTTTATTAAAATTAAAATGTATTCCAAGAGCCATCACAGATCAACGCATACATAAAGAATAGCAGAATGAACCCTATTTATACAGCATAATTACACTGGCATATTGTCTTCTAATCCCATGAAAAGACCCGAACCAACAATTAGTCCGTCTCTCAATACTTTCTGACTTCCCTTAAATATCTGTGGCTCTCATCCCCAAACCCACTGGTTCCTACTGAAGACATAAATCTTTAAAAAAATGGCTCACAAATATATAGTTCCATTTTAAGCAGCTGGCCACTGTACTTTTTAATGAATTAAAAGTTACTCAAACAGGGGGAAATCTTTTTTGGGACCAACAGTGGATTAATACTCATGTGGTGCTCTAATGAGTATTTCCGACAGCAGGGAAAATGTTACTTTGATGATTACTTCAAAAAGATCTTTGTAATGTCTTGGTTATGATTCAGCTGGCAGCGAATAGCTTCTCTTTGGGTTACACATGTGTTAAACCCATAGACTGTATATAAAAAGGTTAAACCACACAAACTTTAAGCCAGCTTTGAAGACCAATCAAATCAACCCAAGTCAGTTATGAATCTACAGATTATGTTCTCGATTAATCACTTGGTCTATATAAAATTGCATAGCAGCATAAATGTAAATACTCCGTATTTGTATAGCGCCTTTCTAGTCTTTGTGACCACTCAAAGCGCTTTTACATTACATCACATTCACACACATTCATGCACTGGTGGAACAGCCACCAGGGGTAATTCGGGTTCAGCATCTTGCCCAAGGACACTTCAACATGAAACCTGGAGAAGCCGGGGATTAACAGGCAAACCGCTCTAACTCGTGGGAAATACCCGTCACAGTTTCCTAAAACTCAACAAGATGAAACACCAATAGTTCAAAACCCAGATGTATATACAGCATTTATGTACATATAATGAACAACATGAAAAGCAAGGTGAAGGGATCATAAAATATTTGCTTTTAGTCAATAAATTAAATGACAGATCAGAATAGTTGACTGTGTATTTTCTGTCTTTCAATTTACCAATTAACCAAAAATCGTTTCAGCTCTTGTAACAACACACATTGGTACTAAGTTTTTGCAAATGCAATTTTTCTGTGCTGTCCCAATGATATTGCAGAGCAGGTAAAAGTTACCTTAGCGTTACCTACGCAGCTGCCGTTTTGTCATGTGGGTTAACTGACCTTTTGAAGAGAAGTGTCTGGAGAGTTTCAGGTAAAACTTCATTGTCACTTTTAGGAGTTTAGATTTACATAGATTTACATGTAACGTTAAGTTACATTTGCTGACGAACAGGAAACACGAAGTTAAGTGAACTTTTTTTCGACCTGATATAACTAAGATAAATAAATAACTCCAAATGAGTACACTTAAGGTTACTAAATAATCCTCACACGAACGTCTCAGTTTTATCGCCATGTGTGTTTGGATGAGCTAAAGTTAGCTGCTAATCCTGCCTCAGCTCCAGCTAGTTAGCTTAGCTGCTAGTTGTTTGCTAAAACCTCCAGATTTTTCCTTCTCCGTCTCTGCAGGTAAACTCTGTCTTTTTAACTTTATTTTTTTTGGCTGTACAACATCCTCTTACCGTTCTGTTTCCCGACTTATCTTCCCTAAATCAGTGTCGTTCTTCTGGCGGAAAACTTCCTACAATAAACAAAAACACGTCCGGGTCAGGGACAGCTTCCGGATTTCATAATAAAAGTCTTGACGGGCTGAAGGGAGCGCACCCTGGTGCTGAGCAGTAAGGAAGGAATTTGTTTTGGTAACTAGGTGCGCAACAATAAACATAAACGTCAACCTATATAAATATAAATATATATATAAAAAAATGAGATTGATAGAATATATACAGTATTTATATGTGCAAATAAAAAAATAATAAAAAGTTATATTTCCTAAACTGTCTCTTGAAAATGGTCAACAGTTAATAATATTCATTAGAAATTTAGAAAAGTAATCAAAAAAGTAATTAAATGTAATAAGTTACATTACTTTGATAAAGTTATTGAAATAGTTACACTAATATTACATTTTAAATAGGGTAAATTGTTAAATTTCCAATGTAAACTTCCCAACACTGGTGGTGATGACAATAAATCTCTGTCATGGCTTTTGTGTTTTTAGTCCCTTGTTTGTGAGGATAGGAAAGTGAACAGTTATGATGGAGGAAAAAAGTATAAACTGTTTCATTATAACCAAAATAGAAGAGGCAAACATTTCTGAAGAAACTGTATTCATGCTTGTTGCTTACACTTCGCAGTTTAAACATTTGAAATACTGTAACAATTTCTGTCGATTGTGTCGATAACCAAATGCTGACAAAAGTAGAAAAGGGAGTTTTGTCAGACAAAGTGTAGTTCATTCTATAACAATGCTTTACATCATAAGCTCATTATTGTTTTTGTTTGTAAAACCTACAAAGCTAGTAGCTAGAACCTATGACTGCCAGATAAACGTAGTGGAGTAGTAAGTGCAATATTCCTAAAACATTTAGGAGTAGACTTATAATACACTCAAGTAGAAATTGCTTTCCATTGGTACAATATAACGTGTGCAGGTAGCGTATAGTGTGTAGGTTTAAGTAGGGTTGAGTATCGTTTAAATTCTGTCGATTACTATTCCACTTAATGAATCTCGGTTTGAATTCCAACCCCTTCACCTCAAATATTGCCACCGCTCAGTGACATTTTCCCCTTCATGGCTGAAGTGAAAGGAGTTTCTGTACTAGACGGGTGTCTCTGGGTCATCTTATATATTAGAATAATTTGTGGATGTCATTCGTTTACTTTCAACATAAACAGGTGAATATCAGCTCGTCTGTGTTTTGTACCTGAGTGTGAGACGTTGCTAGTGTTAGCATTAGCTGTTTCTGGGAATTCAGTCATATTGGAGCTGCTTCTTCCCTTGCACAAAATGTCCTTACTGCAGGTGTTGCATTGTGCTGTTATTTAATTTTAGTGAAGCAAAGCCAAACTTTTGAGCATTTGCTTCGATCCACCATGGTCCAGGAATGTCAACAGAAGTACTCTCTAGTTGCATGCTTGTAGGTCTGTGTAGCAGGTCCTGGCAGATAAGTGCAACTTTCATGGACTATAAAATGCTCAGTGCAGTTCAATCTGGAGAGAGACTGGAATATGCAAAAAGTTAAGATCTTATAAGCAGAATTGAAATGCATGTGTTTTAAAGAATCCAAGGTTCTTGGAAATTTGGTAATGTTCCAACTTTGACCCAATTCTTGAAATCCAACCCTAATAGGTTTAAGACTAGAAATAACACACCCACCCCCACACACACAAAGAAAGGAGCCAGCACTCAACCAGTACTGAAAATAAATACATTTTAATTATTCTCATCTCTATAGAGTGATCCCTCACCCCTGCATCCCACCGACAAGACATCAATACAAAATACACATCATCATTAATAGACATCAACAGAAATTAACAGACACCAACAGTCAAACAGTGAAGTGTATTTAGAAGTGTGTGAAGGATTCTTGGTCAATAAAAAAAAAACAACTAATAAAAAAGCATGTAGAGCCTCGGAGATCACAGTGTTGGTCCAGCAGAGCAGAGTTTGTGATCAGTGAACATGGTAAAAAGTCAACAAATGGTGAAGAAAATCCATCAAAGGTCCAGTTAATAATGATTAAGAGCATTCACGTGATTAAAAGTTCACATTTAGTTCACGTGATGGCACCTCAGCCAGCTGAACAAACACTGTGAGGTGTGGCTTGAAAGCTCAGAATCACTAATAAGTGAACCTTTGAGCTTAGATTCACCAAACACGGCTCCCGAAGATCAAGAATGAAACATCTGAAAAACACATTATTAATACATTTTTCTCCCAAAAGTTCAGCTCTCTGTGGGTAATTTTAATTCTAATCTGAGTCTGTGTGGAAATTTTCAGAATCATTGTTCCATGAAGATCAAAAAGAGGTATTGTCTTAACTGACTGATATCCCAGCCAATCACATTCAGCTACGGTGGACGCAGCGTGCTTGTTTCACCTTTTCACTAACTGACTGTATATTCGGAAACCTGTGAGCAACCACACAGACACTACACACATGCTAAAGTATACAGATATTCCAGATAATTAATAGTTAATCATTCAGTAATCAATCAGTGGATTCCGTGTGATCAGAAATTCTCTCAATAAAACCAGCTGCAGATTAATTTGTGTAGGATGTGCAGGTAGAAAGTTTTTGTTTTAGTGGTGCAAGAGGACTGGTCTCTTCTGAAATGTTTGCAGTGATTTACCGATAATTTGTTCACAATAATCTCAGTAATCAATATACATGTTCCTATTATTGCACATCAGACAGTGTGAAGCTAACAGGCTAATGCGGCCAACATGCTAACACAGCTACTGTTTGGGCTCCACTGCCCGCTCACTGATACACGTTCTGCTCACTAAACTCCTCCCACTGACCGGACCTCACATCATCGTCATCCATAGCATCATCATCATCATGACCATCATGATCATCATCATCACCGCCATCACCATGAGAACTTACCGAAACCTGCTACTTCTGCAGAATAACCTGCCTGACCTTCACAGTACCTCACGACATCACACACTGACCTCATCACCTGTTCTCTAACAACCAGCACACGCACAAAGCAAAGACTGTGGGTGTCAAAGGGAAGGACGTGTTTAGCCTAGCTTAGCACAAAGATTGAAATCAGGGGGAAACTGCTAGCCAGGCTCAATCAAAACAGAAAACAATCCACCTTCTAACACCTTCAAATCACTCACACACACAGTTGTACACATGTAAATGTAGAAATTTTGGCAGTGTTGGAGCAATTTGTTGACCAACAACTGCTGGGTGCAGTGACCTGCTTGCAGTACATCTCACCCAGGGTTTCTGATATGATATCTTTGCTGTGGCAGTTCCAGCTCTGATTCTTTAAGTACTAAATTTACTTTTGGTGACCTCTGTTCATCAGCTAAAACAACTGCGGGAATTAACCTCTGGTGTGGCGAGGCTTTCAGCTTTAAAACCTCATTTTAAAATGTTTGTCAGTAACTGTGACCTAAATAAGTTTACATGGAGTCTGACTTTCATCCATGATGCCGTTGTCTGGTGGACTGACCAGCAGGGGGCAACGTCACATCAGTGAAAATACAGAAATTTAAGGGCGGTGAGAGAAACAGAAGCACAATGATTACAATGCTGATGATGCTGATGATGATGCTGATGATGATGCTGATGCTGATGCTGATGATGATGATGATGATGATGAAGGAATGTTGACAGATGGAGGATAATAATCCCTTAATTGTATTGCTTAAAGCCCTTTTTGAAAGTTGAAATGTGCATGGAAGGAGTAACTCAACGGGGTTAAAAGCTCAGTTTGACCCTCATTAGACTCTACTCTTATTGAAGATTAAGGAATGTAACCGTTTAATGAGAAGCATGAGAGCATCAATTAAAATATTATTAAGGCATTTACACTACATTTAAGGAGGCTGGCCCCATGTGTGTTGCAACGTAACATGTTAAAAGCTCAATTCAGGCAAAACAATATGTCCTGATCTGATATCAGACAGGGATCAGGGGTAAAAGAACTCAATGGGAGCATCTATAGGACTGGGACTAGTAGTGATAGTACTGGTAGAGTACTGTTAGCAGTACCAGATGTAGTACTAGCAGTATTAGTGGCAGTGGTAGTAGTTTTAGGTCTGGCTTTGATCAAAACAGTCTAGAAAAAGGAAACAGGATGTGAGGAAAAGACAACACATCATCGTTGATGGTTCACAGGGTCGGGCTGGTCCAGAGTGGCGCTCCCGGGTTGCATCACAACTGGCACGCTAGAACCAACCGGACACGTAAACGTCCTCATTCCATCTGCCCCACTCTCCACCTCTCACTAACGAGCATGCTCGTTAACAGCCACAGGTGGAGTGGGCGGGGTATATCCCAGGTAGGTGATGTGCTCGTTTCATCGTCAGTGTCGCAGACATACAGTGTTACACAGCTATACAGTGTTGCAGACGGACAGTGTTGCTGCTCAGGCTGTGGTTACTAAGGCTGGAGGTGAAAGGGGTGGTGCTTTGCTGGTGCCATGACTACAGAGGGTGTTGCCTGGCGGGCACGGGCGATCGCCGTGGCGAAACTGTAGCCAGCAGCTCACTGTAGATTTCCCGTCGGACCTCCTGTGCCACGCTCTCTCGAATCTTGAAAACAACAGACATGAGAGTTATCAAATGAGAGCAATCCTCTCATCTAGCTATAAATAAGCGTACAGCTGCATTGTGCAAAATGCTCAAGTTTGTGTTTTAGATAAAGCAACGTCTTGTCACTTTTTTCTGGTCTAAAGGCAGAAAACAATTTAACACCCGTGTGACAACGTGGGTTTGAGTTCTTTAAAAATAAACCAAGAAACAACCAACACCAACAGTAATAAGAAAGCATTTTGCTGCGTCATCCTAACACTGTGCTTGTGTACGACCAACAATGTAAAATGCAGTGTTAGTTTTATCAACAAAAAAAACAAGACACAGATCTAAACAACAGGAAACAAAAACTATGACGAAATTTATTATAATATTACAATTTTTCGCCACAAATGAAAAAAAGTAATAACAATGTGAAAGATGAACAAATGGAAGTTTTCTCATTAGATGTATTTGGGAATATTTCTCCTCTACAAAACATTTACATCATGACAGTGAAGTACCAATAAATGTACTTCAAAGTAAAACTGCTGACAGACCATTACCTCTCTGATGAGCTGTTGCAGGTTGTCCACTACTTTTTCTCCTGCTGCTCCCTCCTCCTCTCGTCGTGCTCGTCCTCCTCCTCCTTGTTCTCCTCCTCCTCCTCCTCTTTCTTGCTCTTCCTCCACAGCTTGTGTGTTTGGTCGAGAAGGAGGGACAGGGGTAATGTTTATAGAAGCCCGATACACGCCTTGTCCATGCTCGTGATCTCCTTCTCGGACTGGACTGGAGGATCGGGAGGAGGGGACAGTGGAGGGGGGGTGGCTGTCATAGCTGAGCTCTGATTGAAGGTAGAGCTGCTCTCTGAGGAGGTCTGACATCTGGAGGAGGGACAGTAAAAGGATACATAACATAAAAACATACATTAAAACAAACTTTAGCATTATTAGCTTTCTATGACAGAGTGTGTGTGTGTGTGTGTGTGTGTGTGTGTGTGTGTGCGCGCTCTGACCGGCTCCATGGCTCTCAGTGCAGAGGTGGTGGACAGACTATCCACACTGCCGTCTCTATGGAAACCCTGAGGAAGACAGCAGGACTGACAATATTACTACACAGTCAAATCTCGTCAAGTTTATCCATTTAGTCAGAAATCACAGAAAGTGCCACAAAGGGGTTTTAAAAACCTACTGCAGTAAATATTGCTGCCCAGCCAAATATGAATATATGTACTGTACATACCCTATGGTGTGTGTGTGTGTGTGTGTGTGTGTGTGTGTGTGTGTGTGTGTGTGTGTGTGTGTGTGCGCGTTGTATGTATACCCGCCGTTGTACGTATATACTCTGTGATTCAAATTACTTGTATATACCCTGTGGTCTATATACTCTGTGTGTTAGGGATGGGGAGATTTGCATAACATGCGGCTGCAAGTCCCAATGGAGTGCTGCACCCGGTAGGGATCCCCCCCCCCCTTAACAGCTTAACTGCTGTGTGTATATACTCTGTGGTGTGTGTGTGCTGTGAGAATATAATCTGTGGTGTGTGTATATACCCGGTACTGTGTGTGATGTGTCAGCTCCATCAGTCGGTCTTCCAGCTGTTGCTCCAGCTCCTGCAGTTCTTCTCTGACTGCTGACCTCAGAGACTGAAGCTGCTCCACCTCCAACCTGCACATCCACACACACAAACACCAGGTTGGTTATCTATCATAGTATCACATTTCACTGCAGTCCAGATTACTGGGAAACATGTATCTGTTTGCTGTTATTATGAGTCACCTGTCGGTAGGGCTCAGGTGTTTGTAGACCAGAGCCTGCTGTTGGATGATTGACATCTCCAGGTCCATCATCTGACTGCGGAACAAGTTCAGACTTCGCCTCTTCTGCTGAAACTCTGCCAAAGACTGAAAAAAGAGAAACAAAGTGAAACACACATGACGACCCGGTTGCTTCCCAGATGGAAACAGTCCCAACACATCACACTGCAAATTATCTTGTGTAAATTTCAGATAATGCAAAGCTAATACGTCAATTTAGTATACTCTGAATACACAAGGATAAGAAATAAGTAAAGACGGGGCACACAGTCTTCACATGTTATCACCTTAGTGACCCAGTCAGAGGACATTCCTGCCGTCAAAGGGAACTTTAATTTAGTGTTTGTGTCATGGAAGTCATGTAAAAGCTCTATATGGTGAGATTTAAATAAACTTTAATTGCAGGATTTATTGCCACTAGATCTTCACCAATTCACTTCCCATGCAGGAAAAGCACAACAAGAAGGCAGGCATCAGATGGAAACTGAAGACATGATGAGGGATGACAGTACCTGGTGACTGGGCAGAGCTGCTCTGTGCTCAGTGAACCCGTCAGGAGTGTCGGCTCGGTTCTAGATGGAGAGGAGAGTGATGTCAGGACAGGAACTGGAACACAACAAGCTGACAATAGGATAAGTTAAAGCTAACCTAGTCAAAACCATTCACCGAACTACAGGAAGTGATAGTGAAGAGGGGTTTCAGGAGTGAGCAGGAAACAGCTAATCAATCGCACTACTTTCCGTTCACAGCGTTACAGGCTGTTAGTGCCAGTTTTACATCCATGAAACTAGAGGCCTGAAAATGTGACTAAAAACACCCAAACTAAAGAGACTAGATCTCAAGCAGGATGGAATTATGTGCAACCCATACAGAACGCTCTCGGAGAGCAGCAACAACATAAATCGGTCAATATAAGCAGGTCTAATGGGGCAACAAATTTAAGCAGTCAGATGGCCATACAGACTTTAAACAAACCTCAGGCTAGTCACATTTATTTGTAAGAGAAAACAAAAGCGAGCGGAAAGTTACAACCCAAACCGTCGGTGTTGTAAACATTCACCATTAGCTTAAAGGAAAAGTCATTTAGGACGTTTAAGGAAATACGCTTTCTTGCCAAGTTAGATGAGAAGACTGAAACCCCTCTGTTGGAGGTATGCTAAATTTGAGGCTACTGTCTGAAGCCAGCTAACTTAGCTTAGCATAAAGACTAAAAACAGGGGGAAAAGCTTGCCTGGCTCTTTTAAAAGGTTACAAAATCCTTCTACCAGCACCTCAAAAACTCATCAGTTACCATATCATATCACCTTTGTTTAATCTATACAAAACTCAAAGTGTAAAAACAACAAATTTCACAGGGATATGTCCCAAACTTTTTGGTCCAGACCTGTTCCTGGCAACCAGTGTAAACTGCAGGAAGTTACAGGTCCCAGTGAAAGATTATTAACAATATAGCAGACATGTTCACTTTCAATTTTACCTCCAAATACAGTGGTTTCAAATTTGGCAAAACTGTTGGCTTGTCTACAACATGTCTGATTGTCTAACCCCTGATACTTGTGTTGTGCAATAGGACCTATTTTGTATGGCATGAGCTACAAAAATATGTGTAATACACCGTAGTTTTCATTCAAAGGGAGTAGGACTACAACCACAACAGACAAAAGCTAAAGTAACTAGAGCTTAACTAAAAAGAGGTTAAGAGACTGGGACTGAAGAGGACTAACCTGGCTCAGACTCTGGACTGTTCCTCTGATGTCATGCAGAACTCTCCTCAGCTGCATCTCAGTGCTGGATGGAGAACCGAGTCCTGGGTGGAGGTTGTGACCTGGGCTGTGGGTTGAGGCGAGGCCTTGGAGGAAGCCTGGAGCAGGAGGAGTGAGCCCTGGGCGGAGGCTGTGTTCTGGGGTCAATGGAGGATACTGGGCGACGGGGTGCGGGAACGCCAGGTGCGGGTTCATGTTGTACCCGTGATAGCCGAGGTATGGCGAGGCAAACTGTGAGCTGTGGGAAGGGGCATGGTAAGGTGACTGATGACTGTATGGATGATTGTAGCCCGGGTGCTGCATTAATGGAGTTCCCGGATGCATGTTGCCCAGACTGACGTGGTGAGGAGTCGTGGAGGTCGGGGGCTGATGCAAGTTAGAGAGGCTGCCGTGCTGGGGCATTGGGGGAGTTACAAGTTGGTGGAGATTGGTTAGACTAGAATGGTGGGAAAAGGATGGGCTATGGTGGTGAAGGAGGTTAGGAAGACTGGCGTAAGGCTGGAGAGGGATGGGGTACTGCGGAGGAGGGTTCACAGTGAAAGGATATGGGCTGGGGTTGAGGCTAGGACTAGGATTGGGGCTTGGGTTTAAATACTGAGCTGTGGGGTTAGGATTAGGATAAGGGAACATCGTCTGCCCTGGATTCCAACTTTGCTGGTTTTCGTTGGCAGTTATGTTCTGTTGGAAGCGGCCAGGCTGCTGCTGATTGGAGGACAGATCAGGAACGCTCTGGGCTCTGGGAGGAGGGCTAGAGCTCTGCAGGGAACAGGATGACGGCATCAGGTAGCGTGGGATGGGTTTAGGAGGGATGGGAGCTTCTGTGGGAAGCCTTGGCGGTTGCTTGCTAGAGTCAGACGAGGAGGCAGGGTTTATGATCAGAGTAGATAGACAATTGGTTTGTCTTTCCTCCTCCTCCTCCTTCTCCCCCTCCTCTTCCTTCTCCTCTCTGGCCTCCGGGGTGTATTTGAAGGAGTACCTGGGCTTGGTGCAGGATGCTTGGCCTCGGCCAAACTGGATCCTGACAGAGGACACGACCGTGGAGGGAGAGAGGAGCGAGGAGGGCAAAGAGGAGGACCTCTGCATGGGGGTAATGCCTCTTCCTCGTCCTCTTGCTGGGGTTAGGGGCGTATCGCCAGACTGGGGGTCTACCTGCTGCCCTGATCGGCTCAGCTGGTTCTGTTTGGCTCTGTTCAGAGCACTGAGAACTGGAGAGGACGGAGCTGGAGGAAAAAGGGAACCAGAATCATCCACGAGTGTATGCTCTTTTTGGGCCTTGTCCTCAGCACCCACTCCCTCTGTTGGTGGTTCTGTGTCTGCGGCGGTCTCGCTCTGGTTCTGAGTGTGTTGTTGTTCTTGTTCTGAAGCAGACTGGTTCTGGCTGTGTTCTAACTCCGGTTGTGGTTCCTGTTCTGTAGCAGACATACTCTGGGTAAACTCCGGTTCTGGTTCGGGATCAGTCCGGTCCTCATCCTCAACTCGCTCTTCGTCCTGGGTCTCATCTGGCTGCGTTTCCATTGGTCTGTTCCTGGGGAGCTGGTGGGCTGTGTACTGTGGAACCTGCTCTGAACTCTCATCATGCTCGTCTTCTTCCTTGGAACTACTCCTCCCATGAGCCTCAGCAGCACCATCAGGCCCCGCCTCTTCCTCTCTGCCATCTGGCAGATCAAACACTGGTTGGTCCATTGCAAGGGGCGTGGCCACATCTAACGAAGGGTGTGATGTCACAGTGGTCTCGCTGTCACAGCTGTCACTACTCTCCTGTATCTAATTACAACAAATTAATAATAATTGATAATTAATTACCAGTGGTGAAAGAAGTACTCAGAAGCTCATATTAAGAAAAAAGTACAAATACAGGTAAAAGTCCTAATACAGTAGAAAAATAAAGTAGCATAGATTAGATTAATATACCTGAAAACTACTGTTAATGAGTAATTGACTTCTTGTGTTTTCAAATTAAAATTCTATTATTATTTTCCTTCTGATGTGTATGCAAAACATTTTATTTTATTTTTCTCCGGACATCGGTAAACGTTCCAGACTGCTGGTTTCTTCTAGTTCATATGTGCTCTGAGTGAAATCGTTATGTATCCGTTTAAATAACTTAAAGGTCAAAGTTGAGATTCAGATAGCAAGACTTCGAACAAAACACACAAACAGACCTTGAGGTTGCTGTTGGAGTCAACGGAGGGCTCCTCAGCAAAACCACTGCTGTCTGACTGCTGGCTGACTGTCCTTAACAGGTCTGTGAGAGAGACACACCAGACAACGACACATTATGATTACTCCTGCAGCACCCGTCTGTCCAGCTGGTGGCAGAGTACAATCATTTATACTGAGCATAAAGCATACAGTCTGTCCTCACTGGGATCAGCGTGCACTGAGACACAGGAAACATGTTTATTGCATACAGAAACAGGCTGCATATATAAACTCTAAGTGACAGGTCAGATTTATACTCTCAAATTATATATATAAACTTAAATACGATGACTTGACTTCCAGCAGTCACCTCTCCTCTCATCCACAGCCGCTGTATTTTTCACATGCACCTGGAGCAGGATTAATAAACCAGCTGCTGCGTTGGTTAGACTGCGCGCTCCACTATGAAGCTAACATTAGCACTAATGGTAGAGATGACTTCCTGTTATTTCTCACAATATAAAAGCCGTTTGTGCTTGAAGTGTGCCGGTGTTCTAACGATATATGCTGCCTTGTCGAAAAAATGCTACCGTAGCGCAAATCGATAGCAGAGTCTATCGAGTCACTCTACCCTATCAAAAAATGTTACCTTATGTGTTCCCATTTCCAATCCCATTAATGTATAACTCTCCAAGTATTATGACGTCTTCTGTTTTTAGATTATAACTAATAATTTCAGGGGGAGCATATTCTGATAGACTATTATCCCCTATCAAATAATGCTCCCACTACAGAATAATTTAATTTTGCACCACTACTCACTCCATGTGTAGGCCTACTGTAATGAGATGGGGAACATGTTGAAATACTATATTATAGCATCTTTATTTAAGAGTTCAGGAGTAGTGTACTCTGATAGACTAATAATTATTATATTTGGATATTGTTGATGATTAGCCACTGTCTCGACGTAATGCCCAACAGCAAGGTTGCACAGATTTATGGCCGTGGAAACAGACCACGCTTGTGGGTGGTGCGCATGCGCAGAACCGCTAAGTAGCACATCTCGATAGGTAGCATAAATCGACAGAACATCGGTATTCACCGGTATCGTCACTTTTATATGTTACTCTTTGCGCCACCGGGACTCTCCTCTGCCCTCTTCAGATCAGGTTCTCTGGGCACTACGTAGAGCATTTTTCTTGCACAATAATTTAATGACTGAAAACAACCCACAATAATGAAACTGCTGTTTTGTCCAACTGGAATTAATATTAGGCTACTAATGGAAAGCTATAGTAGCCTGTATTATTATCTGAAATTATAATGAATACACAAACATTAGTTAGTTGGTGAGTAAATGTAAATATAGTTATATTTATATATATCAGAGTTAAGGTGAACTCACCACCAGTGGCTCTGGAAGTTCTGTTTGGCAGAACCTCATCTTCGTTACTCTGAATCTGAAGGGCAAACAACAGACTGAATTTAAAAAAAAAAAAGAAACAAAGAGCTGCTGAGAGTTAGCACCTTCACTCAAAAAAAGAACCTTAGACCTTTCACTAACAGGTCAGTCTATAAACATTAATGATTTATGCAGATTCACTGGGTCAACATCCTTGTTCACCTACAACAGCAGACCTTTATCAGGGCAATCCACACTGGTTTTGTGGAATTTGTCATGCTTCTAGTCAGAGTCTCTGGTATAACTAGCAAAGCATAAGCTTCACAGTAAGCTGTTCAAATCACACCAATGTCCTGCTGTTTATATGTTGTGAACTGTACACATAATGATCATCATAATTTTCGTTTCGTTGTGAGCTTCCTGGTTTGAATACAGGTGTATTTCCCTAGCACGCTATGGTGGGCGGGGAAATTAAATTAATCTTTCTTCCTGCATACTCCACATGTAGTCTACTGTAAAACTATTTCTGTTAAGTAAATATTTGGACAGTTGGCCTGGTGAGGACAGTTAGTACACCTGCTGTCATCTCAGCTCCTCTGACAGACCGGTAGGTTTCGAGGACAGGGACACCAAAATGAAAGTGTGAGATTAGTATGGATTGAATGGATAAACTCTTCAGTTGCTTTTGCTGATGTCTCACTTATGGTGTAAATTCCTATGAAGTACATTCTGATACACCTTTTGGCTTTATTTGCATTTCACTGTTAGAGTTTAGCCGGCCAAGTACATGAACAGCACACATAAGGGTAATGTAGTTAACATGAGGTGGTGAGATGCCTTGATCAACACAGGAGAACACAACAAACTCTCCAATGTGGAAGGTGATTTAAATGATCAGTTACAACGTTGTGACCCAGGAGAACATTACACCTCCTCTGTGTGGGTGGAGGTTGGAAAACCCTGTGTTGGAAGAGTCATGATATTATGAAATACAAGTATGAAGAACCCAAGAGAACCCAGGAAAACACTGTACCTCCTCCATGTCGAAAGAGTCTGTGTTTTCTGTGCGAAGTTGGACCAGCTGGGGTGGGGCCCGGGTGGAAGGACCTTTCTCTGGGGTTGAGGTCAGGTTCTTCTCCTCCTCCACCAATGTTTCCTCCTTTGTTCTCTGATTGGGTGACTGCAAGTCAGCTGACTCTGGTTGATTCTCTCCGTTGGCTGCTGGTCCTCTGCTGCTGTCCTCTCCAGGGCTGATGGGAGGTGAGATGTTAAAGCACATTTAGATCAAAATTCACTTCCCATTCATTTCTATGAGGAGGGGGGTGAGACAAAACTTCACTTCTGTTCACGAAGTGACGCGCCTGCAGAGTTGTGCAGAGTTCAGTCTAATTGAACACTGATACAAGAAACTGAGTATTTCCATTGTATGCTACTTCATATTTCTAATCCAGTACATTTACTTTACTACCTTTGTTGATAGCAAGCTAGTTACTAATTACTTTACTAAGATTTCATCAAAAATCATAGGATAAGACCATAAAATTCAGTATGTTAAAAATTAAACCAGTGGTTTCTAACCTTTTTACAACCTTGTCCAGTTTGCCCCCCTTGTCAGTTTCAGATGTATATGATGTGTTTGCAGTTCCACCAAAAACTTCTAAGATGGTTTCATTTAAATATATTTTAGGCCCAAAGCGGTCAAATGAGCTAGTATTTCACGAAAAAAGTAAAAAAACAAAAAACAATTTTGTGTATTACAATTAGCTTTTTTTTCTTCTTTCTTTCTTCCCATTTATCATCTTGCGACCCCTCGGATTTATCTTGTGACGCTTTCGACGAAATCACGGATATAGATTTAGAAAGAGACGCCCCTAAAGAATCCTGAATTGATTTCTATGGAAAAAGCCCATAACGCCAAAGATGCTGGTTGTATTCACATATCCCACCTGTCTTGCAAGAAAGCAAATCATCTGCTTTTAAACAGCTAAGCCGGGAAACATATTAAGCCAATCGTGTGGTTCCACTGTTGAGGTTTGCAGCGGTTGTGTGACCAGGTTAGATGCACTAATTTTCTGCCAAAATACTGTGTGAAAAGGCACCAGATTTGACATGCAGTACTGCAATATCTGTTCAACCTTCTATAAATATGCAAACTGTATCCATAACATCATTTAGCAAAGCATTTCTTCAGGCGCTCTGGTGGGATGAGCTCATGGCGTCATCTCACTGGCACTCTGGATAGAGACGTAAATGAAGTTAGTGTTGCGGAACCTTGCGCATGCATAGTAGAGGGGGAAAACACTTATTGTTGCTTAAAATCAAAAAGAAATTTCAGCGCATTTTATTTTTTTTTCCAGATTTTTTCAGGTGATTATATACATGCAGTTTTTACTTCCGGGTGACCAAGTGCAGTCCTAGCTCTCTTCCCATTCATTAAGAAAGGGGTCTGATCTTGTTAGTCCGAAATAACTGCCTGGAGGCATTACCAAGATGGCTGCCAAGGCGTGGGATTTGCCTATATAAGGACTTAAACTAATCAGCTAACTTTTTCTATGTTGTACCTGTAGTCTGTCTCTCCATCCCCGTTGGTTTCCTCTGTAACCGTCGCCAGTGAACAACTGTCTTTCTTGCGGATGGGTTTCTGGTGGTCGGAGTCAGTACTGCAGCCGTCTTTTTCTGGAGTGGTGTGTGCGTGACCGTTGGTGTTTGTGTGTACAGAGGGGGCGTGTCCGTTCAGGTGTGTCTGTTGCTCAGGTGTTTGTGCTTCAGGCGACTCTGTGGTGGACCCATGCAGGTTGCGTTTGCTGAGTGTTTTCTTTAGGAGTTTGACCGCATTACGAGCCGAGTTGCTCCTCTTAACAGTAGGAGACTGGTCACCTCCCCCTCCTTCTCCTCCTTCTCCCCCTGAGAGAGATACGAGACGAACAGATCAGAATAAAAAACACTATGATTTAAATGTAGATTTATTTGTCAACTAACGTTTTGTCCTTCGTGAAGACGTTTTTAAGACAGCATCTTGGCGCTATATAAATAAAATTGAATTTAAAACAAGATGGACTTTATGAAACACAAACTGTCACTAGATTGTCACTGGCTGACTGACAAATTGACAAAAAAATCCAGGACTAGATTTCAGACATTACACCTGTTCAAGGACAAAAGTGGAAGTGCTTTACCCTGTTTGGAAGACTACTACAGAGCAGCATAGCTACACCTTCCGGTTTGTTTGTGTGACCTAGTCAAATAAGCATACCACAACAAAATAAATACTTACACAAAGTGACTAACTGGACTACAGTGCCTCTAAACATCTGGCATAAAGAACTGAACCTGACCCAGAATTTAAAACCAATGCACGGATATTACATCAGGAGGCATATAACACAGAATTTATACCAGCTGAATTAGATTTAGATTAGATTTAATATGGACAAATATCGGCATTACTTCTTATTGTAAAATATCTTCCAACAAAGGTTTAGATTAACAGCTCACTGAGACTAATAATTTAGAGAAAAATTATTTCTTCAGATATCTATATTAAAAGTACTGGACATAAAGGAATGGGTCTGAAAAAGATATTCATCGAGGCAAAATAAAAGTAATATTAGCAGAAATTTGATTTTCAGAATGTATTGTTTACAAATGGAAAGAGGTCTTTCAACAATGTATGTTAAATCAAAGTGGGAAAAAGAAGCAAACACAAAATTAACTGAAGATGACTGGTTAAATATAAAAGACACAGATTACCACCTGAAGCTCAGATCTGTGGAGGGAATTTACCCGGAAAAACATTTTAAGGTTCTTTAAAACTCCTAAAATAAAAAGTTAAAACCTGTACATGGTCAAAGCTGTAAAATGTGTAGGAACATGTTGGTAATTTTCATATTGTTTGGGCGTGTCCTAATATCTCTTCTTACTGGGTAGATGTGCTAACAGAGATCACATTAATCATTAACTCTGGGCTTGATTTTCATTTTCGTGTTAAGTATTTGGGAAACTTGCCCAGTGGGCTGAAAAAGCAGGATACATATCTATTACAAATACTAGGAAGTAGTAAAAAAGCAATAACCAGGAAACAGCTGAATAAGGAGCAAAAAATTAGAAAAATACTGGAAAAACTGTACATCTTACTTGAATATTAATTGATTTTGTTACTTCATATTTGCTTGGAGAGCTTTGTTCTATTTCTTTCTGTACAAAGGCCAACACACTGGACTCTTGAATGATTAAAGGACCACACCTCCCTTAAAAATACCTTGGCTTTGGCTGAGCTAAAGCCACAGATCATAAGAACCTGTGACTTCGAAGGAAAATCATGAGCTTCAGCATCAACTCTGCCTCTTCTTTTTTTAATTTTCCTTTCTTGTCACCTATGATTTGTTTTTGTAAAAATAATAAAAAATAAAAAGTTTAAAATAAGACATTTCTACATGTTTGCGTTCAAAAACAAATAGGAGACTCTTCAGTCAGTTAAATCAGATTGGATCTGGAAGCAGCTGGCTTACGTTTGACTAAAGGCACACTCAGACTGGGCCCGGTTACCTTGTACCATGCCCGAGCACAATTGTCCCCCCTCGCCACTTCCCCGCTGGCCTGCGCTCACAGTACGCTAACGATCCGAGCACGTTTATGTCATCACTCTTTTAGGGGGGAAAAAGCGCTCTCTTGGGCACTGTTCAGTGTACCGTGCCCAGGTGATCACACTGGTCAAACGAACTGGACTTTGATGGTTAAACGTGCTCAGGCACGCTCAAACTTGGATTTAACAAAAATATGCAGCTAAAACGTATATCATCATCTCATAAGGTGATAGTAAAGTGCAACGTCCCGATTTTAAACTGACTACAATTAAGAAGGATGCTGAATAAATATGACAAATATTCATATGGACATTGATTTTCAAGAATAAATGATTGATCATCAATCAACTACTCAACTCTTGGAAAGTCATCACATGATTAAAGCAAAGTCCCATTCTTTGCCTGTTATACTTGTTTTATTTAGTTTGATGATTTATTTGGCTACCTATCCTTAAGTTTTATTTTCCTATATAACAGTCAAAAATCAGTGTAAATCAGTCTGCTTGTGGTGCTCTGCATCTCTTAAAATCTAGACTATAGGAAACTGTCCTTCGGTGGACTTCGTGTGCTTGCCATGGTTACCTTGTTCCCTGGTGCTGATACGTTGGACAGGCTGGCCAGAAACCTGACTGTAGAGCTCAAAGAACTCATTTGCTACTGTAGTCAAGACCTCGATCTGACGGAAACGACCTGAGAGTGACAGAAACAAAACAAAAAAAACAGTTAAAAAGTGCTTTACGGAGCCAATCTCAAAGGAGGCTGTTCTCTCTGTTCTGTTCTCACCTGCAATAATGGATTTTTTCGCCACTAAGGGGTTCAGCTGAAACAACACTGACATATCATAACCTTTTAAGTTGATATGTCAAACTTGTTAGCAGTAACAAGTACCTTATTCACACATCCAGCAGTTACAGAGCGACATTATCATTCGTTTGGAGTAATTTCTGCCCTCCCTCTTCTGTTTTCGGCCTCTATTCCCATTCTTGAGGAAAATATCTTCCTTTTAAGCTGTTTAATGCTCCGCTATATTCACCTACTAGTAGCAAACTTTGTCTGTCTGCTGTTTGGTGCTGATTAGGTGTCTGGAAATGACACTATGATAGCAGTTAGAGCCAACCAAAACAATGAAATAGCTTCCCTGTAAGTTTATCACTACGCACAACCCCTTTCTCATTATTTTCACATCATCATTTGATGCATGTAAAAATATTGATTATAGCTGCTCAAGAAGCCACTACAGCAAAAGCTCTGGAGCTGGAACACAGGGTACACTTTTCAAAAAGATCAAAGACATATGGTCATTTAAAAGTTATTTTTGTAAGTCTCGTCTATCTCATCCACACTTTCTCATGGATGTAGCCATGGCTGAATTATCAACTGGGTAACGTCCCAGGGGCCCCAGTACCGAGGGGGTTTGAAAGCTCTTGGTTCCTTGCATGTCAGTTGCTTTTGGTAACTGATTTATTGCAAATTTGTTAGGGAATTAGGGACTTTTGACTGTTTATTATACAAGAAGTGAACAAGGGAGTGACTTCAGATGTAGCCAGAATAAGTTAGATCACCATTGAATTACTGGAAACAGATGAAACACCAGATGTCCCATTGGCTGATGAAGAGTTTGGGATTCAATAACTATCTGCAGCAAAAGACAGATTAGCAAAAAGATTCGTGTTGGGACTGGACACAGACGTCAGAGCCACTCCTCCCTCCTTCTTTCTTCTTCTTTTGTGGTTGTGTAAGTCGAGCTGTCAGTCTTGTCTGTAACAGGATGATGACTTGCACACATTCCTTCCTTCCTCACTCGTCTCTCCACCCCTCCTCTCCTCTATCTCTCCGTCCCTCACTGTCTAAATACTTGTCAGTCTGTTATGAAACACAGACCTGTCTTTCGTCTGTCCCTCTGTAAACGCCCTATAAATCGCTCTGATGTCATCACCTGAAATACAGCACAGGACTGCTCCCTCTAATTCTCTCAACTCTGACCCAATTATGACATCTAACTCCTAAACCAGACCACACTAAACCAACCACACTTGGTGTGGTCTGCCCACAAATTTAACTGGGGACATTCAGTTGCATTTTGTTGTCATGCAAAAATTAAGGACTGAAATTTCTTCTCTGGAGAGAAAAGTAGTGAGTTCACACTTGCAATAGTACTATAGTGAACTTTTGTAAACACTAATGCCATCAACAATGAAAAGTCCAACGTGAATTAAAAGCGTCACATTTGTCATTTTAAACGGACAGACAGGCAACATGGGGAAAGAGGATGAATCACATGCAACAAAAGATCCCTGCCTGAAGTAAACCATGGATATTGCGAACACATAGTATGCATCCGCCAGACTATCAGGAATCAGCGCATCTTTAAAGTAAAGTACAGTTGTAATGAAAACTAGAGCTAGAAAGATATTTAAAAAGGTATTTTGACAGCACATCTACATACAACTAAGCTGAAACCATCTCTAAAACAAGCTCACTAAAATCTAAAAAGGTTTTCAAACTATGGAGAGAAGGAGATGATGCAAAGATACAGTGTGAGGTAAGGTGGATGACGGTGTTGTGAAAACAATAGGAACATAGTTATTATATATCAACACAGTAGCTGTGACACACAGGTCATGGAGGTTATTAAGGTACTTTAAATGCTTTAAAACTGCCACAATTTACGCCAGCAATCCTCCTTCTCAGTCATAAATCTGAACACAGACATGATACATATATTTTTAGATTCAGTATGACTTACACTTTGACATATCACACATGTCATCTCTGGGCTACTTTGCAAAATCCAGAAATCATAGGAAAAAAGGACATTCCTTGTAACTGCAGACCTGGCCTGGATATCATCACAGTTTTAAAAAAAAGGTACAATGTGTAATTCCTGGCCACATGCTCCAAACAAATAGGAGGCATCTTTTCACCTCCTCCTCCTCCTTTTCAGCCAGGCCACTATCTAAGTGATTCTGCTTACAGATTTCACACCCAGTCTGCCCAGTCAGAGACAGGGAAGTTCAAGTGAAGGCAGGAGAAAAAGTAGAAGTAGTAGAAAAAGTAGAGGTAGTGGAGGAATGAGAGGTCGAGGAATGAAGAAGGGAGTGAGAGCAGCATTGATTGACAAGCCCGCGTGGCAGCGCTACTTCTCTCACGGTGGACTGAGGGAAAACTGGATGCTACAGTAACTCACTATTGCATACTGAGGCACAAGTAGTATTACAACACAGGAAGGGCCAGAGCTAGACATGACTACAGAACATGAACCTCTTATTACAGCAGCTGTGTGTGATGATAGTAATATTGTGTGTGAGTCTGTTTCCTGCTGACTGCTGACTCCGCACTAATGCTTATTCTGAGGATCCTAAAACAGGAAGTGAGGAATAAGCGAAAAAACGACACGAACTCCCTCTCTTTTCTCTCTTCATCCCAAGAGATTCTTTCTGATGGTGAGAACAGAGCTTATATAACAAACAACAACAACACACACACACACACACACACACACACACGTCTGGGATCCAGGGAACCAATGGAACAGTATGAGAATGTTCTGGAAAAGATAAAGGCTTCCAGGAACCACAGACAGACCAGCGACTGTTAAATAAGCAAAAAAACAGATCCAGTTCAGCTACTGCAGCTTTTTGTTAAGTTATTTAACAGTTAGTTTAAAGCAAAACATTTACTACATCGGACTCCACGACTGTGTTAAGTGTTAAGTCTTATGCTGCATCAACATACTCCTCCAATGGTCCCAGGTTGGAAAATCGTTCTTCTAGCTTCGGTTTGTTTATGAGCTTTAAGTTGGAATGTGGAAACAATATGGACGTTTTTATATCGAGTCTGGGTGATGGGTTGTCGTGTATGATTATTTTGTCCCAGATTTGTTGCTGCACCAGTTGGTTACATTCCCGAAAACCACTAAAATACTGCTAATAGAGATACATTAACGGTTTTAACCGGTTACCATATTACCAATTACATGTGCACAAAAAAAATGTATATGCAATACATGAATAACTGAAAAGCATTTACTTCTGCCATGTTTCTGCGCAATGTGACATCACCTCAGCAAGTCAAGTACCAAAATTTCTGCAGACTTTCCGAGTTATTCAGACCTGAGGTTGCCTTCAAGGGAAGTTTCCCCAGTTGGAAACCGACACCACATGAACGCAGTATAGTAATCCGTATACATCAAAATTAAGTACTCGTCAGTTTTATTAAAAAAAGTTAAAAAAAAAAAAAAAAAACTCACCCCAAACCTTTTCAATGTTGGAAATGAAGGGGTGGAGGGGGCTGCATCCAACAATTTCTGCAAGTTTCTGAAACTGATAATCTGACATTCACACCCACTTTACGCAGCGACTGGCCAGGTGTGTGGAACAACTTTAAACACTTTTGCCCTCACGTGTGGTCAGATGTAGTACAGCCACATTCTCCCATGCAATATTGCTGTACAACACATCTCTTTTTGTCCTGTATCTACCTCTTAGCATTCACAATCACACGGAGAAACAAAGGTCTTGTTCTGCCTGGTGCATGTTGGTCAGGGCAGTACTAAACTGGACCATCTTAGCTACAATGCTATCGTTGCTAGCAGTATTTTTTGTTGGGGATGAGAAGAGGCCAACTTGTTAATGTACAGTGGTGGAAATCCAGAAAAACGAGTAATTCGTTTGTCGTCCATCTTTCAGTGAAAGCAGTGTTCAACAATGACTAGCTGTGGCCACAAAGGTCAATGCAGCTCAGGTCAAATTTCAACAAATTTGAACTTTTGACGAAGCCTCACTCTGCTCTGCTCACCGTGGTCATCTGCACAGAGCCGTCACAACACACCACATACACAACAGTGGCGGGGTGTCGTGAAAAGCTGTTTTTCTGAAATAATATGAATCTGTGACAACAACACCATCCTGTGATTGCTCTGCTTTGCTTTCATACCACGAAACTGAACCACACAGGCAAATACATTTTTATGTGCACTGGGTAGGCCCTCTTTTCTTCTCCTGACTCAGCTCATTGAGCTTCAGTATGCGTGCCACCAAACAGCTTGTGACTCTTTGAGTTGTAGATAACAAGAAAATTAGGCCATGATCCTGAGATAAGCAGATGGAAACAATATGTATGAGCTACCACGCCGACGCTTAGTGTCCACAATGTACTGCGTCAGGTTTGTTTTAGAAATCAAACATCCAGGTTAATACCTCTGGTGACATTTGACCACCAGATTGAAAGGAAGCTCAATCCCGAACAAATGGAAAGACTGATTAGTTTGTTTACAAGTGACAGTCACTCATAGTGACATCATACAATAAATTAATAAGACTTTAATGTGGCTGTTCAACAGAACAAGTCTGCACGCAGGCTACTGACCTTTCAGCAAAGTGCTCCTACTCCATTGTTTTGTCTTTTAAGTTTCTCTCTACAACAGAAAAAGGAATGTGTTGCATTGTGTAGATTGAAATCTGCTACTTGTGATCAACCTGCCCCTTCATTCTAGGAAATGTCTGACCTGTTTTACAATATACGCACAGTGTGCCATTGCTGTAGGAGAATATGAGATGTTCATCTGTGGCAGTCCGACAAACATCAACCAATATATATCAGCTGGTCATTGGCTACAGTTATTAGTGACTGGTCGGTATGTGTTGATATTTTTGTTTTATCCATAGTGCATAACAATATGATATAACAGCTGTCATTGTGTTTAAAAATATTATTTCTTCATTCTTCGTCACAGTGGAGACTTATTTGGTTAGTTACACCATTTAGATGACATGAGATTATTATTGTGTAACAAGATGATGGTTCCAAATTATACTATTCGTAAAGTATATATTATATATTACATAGTTTGGTGAACAATTGGTGAATTAATGTGTGTTTATAAATCAGATTCTTGACCAACAATGTAAAAATTATCTGGTTTGTAAGGGTGGGGGAAAAGAATCGATACATAGTATCGTGATATTTCCCGTGGCAATATTTTATATATAAATTCTTTTTTTCTTGTGAAGTCAGCAAAGGTAACGGTCAGCAGGATTGATAGAAAGTTGGTCAAAACAGTGATATGAACAGACATAAAACTGATGTTGACAAAGTTTTCCTTTGGGGACATAATCTGCAGTTGAAAGAAGTTAATAAGTTGCAGTATATGTTATCACAAAACATTTTTTTTTATCGCAATAACATGGTATCGTGACTTAAGTGTCACGATAATATCGTATCATGAGCCTCTGGTGATTCCCACCCTTGCTCATTTGTAAAGAACGCAAAAGAATGCAATAATTTAAATAAGCTGCATCATCATACTGAGCTCTTATAATTTTTCACCATAAAAACAGTGAATGTACACTTGGTAGTAAGCTGTGTGAAATGATCAGGACTGCCACTTTTTACATGCATTTACTACAGCCAGGAAGAGCACCAATTACTTAAGAGACAAAACCATAAATGGAACAAACTACTAAATGGGCGGCCCACACAAAGTCAGTAAGACTAAATGTAAATCTGCTGCACCGAACAACATAAAACACAGACCAGACCAAAGAGCAGAGATACAAATTCCAGTCCATACTGAAGTGCAATGTTTAGACCGCTCCGCTAAACAAAACTCATTAACTGTCTCGTTTACCTCAAACAAACTGGGTCCGGTTTCAAACTGGTCAGTTGTTGAAGTGTAAAATCGAACTTTCAGCTATGGAGTGATTCATCTTCTCACACACAGAGGATCTTTGGTTAAGCATTTTTTACAGCAACAAGACCGTTAAAATGTCAAGCAGAAGAGAATCAGCCGTGTCTATGTGTGTACGTGTTTTTTGAGAGCCAGTATCTTCACACAAACACGAGTTTGAAAACAAAAAGGGGCCAGGATGTTAGCGGAGCAGGTCTGTATGTATGTGTGTATGTGTGTGTGTGTGTCTGGGACAAACAGTTCTTTGTCCTTGCTGGCAGTGTTGTCCAGGCAGTTGGCAGAACAGCTAAAAGAGCTGAAGGACCCCACAAAACACCATAATAATACTTGGAACAGGACACACACACACACACACACACACACACAGTCTTTGAGCTTCACCTCCTCTGTCTACAGTTTCAGGATGTGAACCTCTGAGCTTCTCATCACTTACATGGCTAACCCTCCATCTGCAGTACTGAGGTGTTCGGGTGTTGTTACCCTTCTGAGACCGACTACAGTAGAACACGCAGTTGAGGTTATAGAGAGTAGAGTACAGTCAAAAGCAATAGAAGAAATGAAGGAGTGCTGTAGACAGTATAGAGGTACATACTAGTCAGAGCGTAATTGGGGTTTTCCAGTTCCATACGTTGCAGCTGAGCTCCCAGGTAGACCTGCAGATGAACCACAGGAAGAGTTGTCATTATAAAACAGTATTAGTGATTAATGGTACATGGAAAAACATGAAAAATAAATCACAGCTATGCAAAACTAAAGGCACACATTTTTGAAGGGAGTTTCTAGCAGCAGATCATCACTTTGGTCCAGAATGAAATATCTTAAGAACAGATCGCCATAAACTTTCATGCAGACATTCTTGTTTCAGAGAAGATGAATCCTAATGACTTTAATGATGCACTGACTTTTCCTGTAGTGTCATGTGCAGGTCAAAGTTTCCACTTATCCAGTTAATATCTAAACATCTACTTGATGGACTGGCATAAAATTGTGACCAAATACTTGCAAAACTAATTCAACCTCAGCTGTCCCTTGTGTACTTATTAAATGTTAACATGCTAATATCCCAAGACTGTGATCATAGTAAACATTTTACCTGATCAACATCAGCATGTTAACATTGTCATTTCCCTTCTAGCATTAGCTAGGTGTGTTCTGGGTGAGTCAGAGTCACAAGGAGTATACTGGTGTTTGTGCTGCGGTCACCAGTAGTTCAATCGGCTTTAAAAACATTCCACATTTGTTTTCATTTAGAGTTTGTTTCCAGTGCTATCACACTACTGTTGTCAGTACCTTGATGTCAATGCCTCGCGCTAAGGAGGAGTTGTTGAAGAACCTGGAGGGAACCTTTGAGGCTAGATCGGGTTCTTCGCGACCAAAACCAAGATTTAAGAGGATTTCCTCAGGGTCCTCCTCATACAGGTCCAGCAGCTCTGACACACTGTGGATACACAAACAGGCAGACAGCCACTCAGTCAGTAAACCGATCAGTCAGTTAGATGGTGATCTAGTCTGCTGGTTAGTTTAGTCAGTCTAGCTGCAGGGTAAGGAGGATCCTGACACCACTGACACACTACCAAAATACAGACAGCCAGTTAGTACTTCTCACACACTGCTTTTTTTTTAGTCTGTTAGTGAGGTAGTTGGTTAATTGTTTAGTTAATGATGTAGTTACTGAAGGTGGTGGCTCAGCCTCACCTCAGCCTGGAGATGGAGAGCAATGCTTTGTCTCTCTCCTGCTCCTCCACAGCCCTACCCAGAGGAGGTATAAACCAGAACAAACCTGACCAGCAGCAGGGGATCATCCCCCCCAGGAGCTTTGTCTTGTTTTGTGATTATTTTGGCTTTGTGTTACGTAGTGATATTATTAATAATTACTATTAATTACTAATGTGTGTATATATATATATACACATACACACACACTGTTTAAAGAATTGTGGTATGTAATATGTTCCAGTGAAAGTGAGAATTTGGATTTCTTGGATCTTAAGAATGTCCTGTTTATGGGCTTTCTATGGGCTCATAGCCTGCAGTTAGCTAGCTAGGTAAGGCTTCTGTAACTTGGTTTTCTTCTGAATCGAGTCCATAATCTAACTTTAGTGCTTCTTGCACTGCTGCCAAAAAAATCTTAATTTTAGGCATAGGGACACACAGCCTGGGGGTAAAGTGGTGCCTGAGAAGACAAGCTCCAGGAAATCAAAATCCTCCCCACTACAGTTAAAAGAGATTAGGTTTGATTTGCACTGGATTGTTTTTATGCGCAACATTGTGATGGTTGATAAAACTGGCAAGCATTCTGTGAGTTTAGCCATTTTAAACAAAAATTACATGGACTGGTTGAATTTGCGTTTATTCTTGTGATCACAAGACTACGGATTCCTGATGTAGCACACCTGGGTTTGCATTCAGCCCTGCCAATATAACAGAAAACAATGGGGCATTAAAGGTCCTGTTTCACATGAACCTGTTTGATTGGTTTTCTTTCTGACTTCCCCAGAAACCTGAAAAATCCTGTTGCAAAACTTTGTTACACAGTCCAGGAGTCTCTCAAACCTTGTATCAACAACATACAACAAAGATGTATTACCCATGATACACCACCCATAGCACATTAAGAACCATTTTAAATAATACACATTTCACCATCAGCCACGCCCCCTGCTCTAACCTCATCACCTTGCACTGCCCACCCATCAGCCATCCAAAAGACTACTTTCCACCACAGTTAGTGCAACAGTAAATCATCCACACAAACCTACTGATGTACCTCAGACATTAAGATACTAATTGAATTAGTTTATTGACCACACCTGCATCAATGATGGAGATGTGGAAAAGCTTCAACCTGAAGTAGAACAGTGATACTGTGAGCTGTTATTATTTTTCAAACCAGTCAAATTTCACTGCAAGGAGCTCAGAGAAAACAAAGCCTTTTGCCCAGACTCTAACCACAACAGTTAAAATCAACCATGTAAACCAACATGTTTACATCTTTATATACAACTTACATACTGTTACATCAGTGGTTTCCAATGTTTTTTGCCTGTGACCTCTTAAAATGAAGTGGTCCATACCAGAGACGTTTTATATAGGACTTTGTCCATACCAACTTTGACATTTGAGAGTTTAAGAAATCTAACAACAACATTTTGGCTTTTTTTTTTAAATGCATAACATAAACAAATATTTTTTTCTAAGGACACCGTAAACATGTTTCTGTCTTGTTTTTTTAAAAGGATTATGACCAAGATATGCACGGAGCGGGACAGTTTACAGAAAAAGAAACTTGTCAGAGCTCTCTGGTGGACATGTACGTGTTATGGAGACACTGTTTTTTAATGACCTCAAACATATATTCAACATCTTTGTCCTGCACACTAGTCAGCTTTAACATATTTAAAACTAACCAGCTGACAAAAAATGACCAAAATGACCAAATGTTTTGTTCTATAGATACATTTATGATGAAAGGCATCAACGCCAACCTTGTGATTCCTGTGACTGCTTTGTTGGAAATGTTGGGTTAGCATTAGCAGTAACTTAATCCAGCTGTGATACGGCTATAGGAGAGTGAAGAGTAAACAGTGAGGCTGATAGCAAATAGATAAAATTACAGTTAACACTGGATTATAGGCCGCATTGTTTCCTGTAAATCCCTTTAAAACCAGTGCAGGAATGACGGACTCCCGCACTAACAAAATACTACTGTATAGAGAGATAATTACAGAATGTAAATACACTAAGTGGCTATTGGTGAAAAAAAGCACATGCACAAACCACAAATAATACATAAATTGGGGTTTGCTTCCTTGAAAATCTTTGATTGTAGCTTTATGGGAAGAATGTTTTTAAGGATTTTTAAGGATCTGAAGAGGTGGAAAGTAACTGGTAATGCAGGAAAAGATACTAGGAGAAAATCTGAATAAATAATAATAATAATGTCATGTAACTAAATTATTTTTTGCTTCCCTTTGTCATGGTAAAATTTCCTCTATGGAACCACTTTGCTACATGCCTCAAAAACAACACAAACGAGTTCTCTGTAGTGTCATCTAATTAGTTTGAAGTTTAATAACAGCCCTCTGTGTCTCCGCCACTCTCTACCTGAGATACCTCAATGAGTCTGACTGACAAAGTGAACTGACCTGGACACAGTGCTGCTCTTCCCTGATCCTGTGGAGTTCATACTTCTTGCTCTCTCTTTATACTGACTCCTCTTCTGATCCGCTGCAAGACCAAAACTACACACACACACACACACACACACACACACACACACACACAGAAGCATTAACACACAGGGTAGAGAGAGGAGGAGTTATCAGACAGCTGGAACTTTATTTACTAAATACAGAGAATAAAAGTACTCACCAGGGTTCAGTTTTATTGTTGGTGGACTGAAGATAGTTGGCTGCAGAGAAAAACAAGGGAATTAAGATTATTCAAATTACTATAGTATAATTATTATAATTATTCCGCACACAAAAACAATACTGTTTCTGTGTTTTCATGCCATACATATATCATCAACTGGTGAGGATGGTGACTTTTTACCTGGGATGTGTGTCTATTAACATAATATCATCTATCCATCAGCTATCCTTCATGCATGTTTAAGACCCTTTTACAAGACTCTCATTTTGATACAAGTCATCTTAAACATTAAAAAGTCAGCCCGAGATGGTGTTTTCAACCAAATCGTGCAGATAAAAACTGCCAGCGTCCTTTCAGTGAGCATAATTACAGCCTGTTAAAAAATGAGAAGCTGTCTGAAATCAAGGACCCATTGCTTTTACAAAAAGAGTGAGTATTTTGAGGGTTAAATCTGCTGCAGTTGTGACTTTATAAGTGACGCAGGTTAACTTATAGTCGGAGAAATGACAGTCATCACCAGCTGGATGCCTGTTGTTTCCTTTGTCAGTTCAAAAGAACCTGTTGGGACCTGTCGCCCTGACTCTGCCTCTCTCTTTCTGTCCCACTTTATTTCAGCTGAATTTCTTCTTCTATCTGTGAATCCACAGTGTTTCTGTCTCTGGCTACTTTAATCTGGTTTTCCATCAAACAACTCACTTCCTCACTCTGGATCCTTTCCATCCTATTCACCTTGAATCCTTTCATTAACTAATTCACTGCTATCCCATTCACACACTAACACTTTAATCCCCTCCCATCCTGTCCTGATAACGTTTCATCATTACAGCCCATTAGGATCTGCTCATACATGACAAGTCTTCTTTACCACTAAAGATGTAAGCTACTTCTGACAAACGTCAACATGATTGCGGTACTTACTGTCAGGACAAGATGAGGTGAGATTTAGGCTAGGCTTGGGCAGTGTCTGTTTTCTTATACCTTCATACCTTCCTGACATTTCCCCAGGGTACACAGTGTATGACGGTATTTGTGTTAAAAAAAAACAAAAAACTAAAAAACAACTACAAAAACAACGTGAGCTGCTGGTCATGGTGACATCATCGTAGCACATGACATTGTCTAGCCTACAATGCTGTGTCTGATATGCAGTTGGCCTACTTAGTGATGTACATAATGACATTTTTTGCTTACATTTAAAGCTTCTATCGAGACTTTCCAATGAAGCAAATGTCTGCTGTCATATTTTATGACGTCACCCTAAAAAAGAAAATCCTCGGACAAAATCCTCAATTTGAATAAAGTGATCCATCAAATTAAACGAGGTAGTCTTTTTTATGACCTTTACTTTTTTATTAAATCAACTTTCTTTAATGAATATAAGTCATTAGTTATGGTGCTGTTAGGTGGCAGCTAGACTCCTTGTTAATGCAGGTGCTTGCCTCCCTTTGTGTGCAGCAAGTAGGAGAGCAAATAATGTTTTGACCGCAATGAAAAAAAGGCTAAATGGCAAAAAATATGAATTGAAGCACAACATTTCATTCAATAAAAACATGTTGTGAATTTTGGAAATGATTACTTCTATGTTTTTTTGATAAATTTTGACTTTTGGACTTTACAACGTTCTGGAGTCATGTTTGGATCACACGAACCAAAAACAATCCTACGCAGCCAACGTGACTGTTACTTGACCATATACTGTATATTTCAACTGTAATTTGACAATATTTTATATTGTTAAAGTGAGAATAAATCATGAGCAAATGCTTAATTTGTATGTAAGTATGTCAAGGATTCTGTACCTGTTGCTGATATTTTTAAAAGTGTGTCTCTAGCTGTGAACATGATGATGCAGGAGGTCTTTCTAGGACTATGAATTACCTCTCTAAGAATGGGTTTAGTTACTTTTGGCATCCAGTTCCCAGTAGGCAAAGAACTCTGATTTGTTAAGCTCAGATCTTATCAATCTCTTATCAAACATTTGATCTCTTCTCACTCTTTTTATCAGCAAAGAGCAATGGAAAACATTCAGGTAGCAGCTGTTGCTGGTTCAAATGACAAACATCACCGGCGCCAGATCAGAGCAGCTGTAGCAAATGAACATTAATTCAGTAACAGCTAAAATGAAAAGTCAGTCTGTTCTCTGGTTAATGTTCTCTCTGCAGCTGATGTATGTATTCAGCCAAAGATTGTTTGTGAACAAGCAGGAGTGGACTGTGTGTTTGACAAGAACCAACAGTGACAGAAGAGTGATGACTCTTGATCAGCTGATCACCTCAAGTCAATTTAAGAATCTCCCAGTTAAACTTTGACTCATATCATATCAAATTTTCAATTTTATCAACTTCATAGTTATGAATAACTACATTCAGTAAGTTGCTGGTAAAGTACAGAAGTCTACAGCTGCTAACTGAACATGTGAGATGAACATTTCATGTATCATGCTGCTCATCTCAGTTTCATATTGTGAACATTAATTAGGCAGCCACTAGCCACGAGTTTCTGCCTTCTCAGCCAAAAAAAGGTGACAGTTATTTTAGCCTTTAGTTACTCACAAAAACAGATTCAATAAGGGTGATGAATCATTTGATTCAATACTGGATTTAAATTTGATCAAATCCCATCCCTAGACCTCTCTGTGGACTGATTTAATCCAACTGTCCTAGATGCTACGTTTGTCCTTCAGCTTTTCAGTTAAAGAGGTCATATTATGCTTTTTCCCACTGTCCTTTATTGAGTTACATATCTTTTTTGTGCATGTACTAGGTTTGCAAAGTGAAAAAGCGTGCATAATCATCGTGTGTAATACAGTCTTTCCCCTTTGATCCGTGTGTCGACACTGCAAAATGCGTGTCATAATGGTCGCCTAGGGGCTAGTCAGACAGGCCCTCAAAAACACCGGTAGAAAAACACACTAAGCTGCACACAGTGACAAGACGTCCGCCTGCTGCCTCTCCTCTCCCTTCCAAACACTAGCTACCCTCCAGGCAGTCAAAGGACATAAAGTTGTTACTGTGATGTAGAGACAGAGCTCAGTTAAAACATTATGGATGAAAGATACTTTTGTTACAGATTAATAACTCACCATTCTTGCTCCATCCATGGTGCTAAGCTGGTAAGGGGATATACAGCTGAACCGAAGCCTAGTTTACTGGCTTCTCATGACCCGCCCTACTCTGCTTCTGATTGGCTAGTAGTCCTTAACTAGGAACTGCACATGTGCAACTTCCAACAAAGATTTTGTAGAGGTAAGATTTAAACAAAGCGTTCAACACACAGGGTGAAAAGAGGAGCTGCAGCAATGTGCAGTATGACAAAAAATATGGTGTTTTTAGGAAAATTAAACCATGTAAACCTGTTCTGGTACAACCCCTAAATAAGATTGTGAACCTGAAAATGAGCATAATGTGATCTCTTTAAGACTTTGTTTCTAATCCAAGGTTTGCTGACTGATGCTGTCTAAACGAAGAATAATTCTAGAGACTTGGTTTGCCGCACGACACTTTGCCAGCACATGTCAGAAAAACATTCTGCAGGACTCAACAAACTTTTCAAGAGAAGAAGTTAAGAGAGGTGTTTCAATGCCAAAATATTCAACCACATCAGGGATATCAAGCTGGAGGACATATTATTACTGAAAATTAACTGTTACTATATTGTAACTAAACTGTATCAGAGACCGCAGGACAAGAACAAGATATATCTGATCACATCTACACAACCTCTGACCTCTAAAGCATCAGCTCATTAGCATCTATTCAGTCTCAGATTCCACCAGCTGAGACACACATACACAGCATTCCCACATGTCAGTGTTCAGTGCTTCAAGATAAAGTCATTACAGTATATTGTTCACTCAATAACACATTCACCCTCTTGCTATTAGAGCCATTACTAATGTATTCACAGCAGATCAGAGTAATTATGAAAACACACACACACTCAGAAGACAGTCAGTCATGCATGCAGTTTGTTTCCACACCTCTGTGACTGTTGACTTTTCCCTTGTGAAGAAACAGGACTGGGGAATGAAGATGGAGCTGTGTTGATTCTGCTGACACGAATTGTCTGTCCTTCATTTACACATGTGAGCAAGTAGCATTCTCATTACATTAAAGGAATGTTTGTACAAGCACAGGTTGTATACAAGAAGCGGACATAGCCACCGTGATGTCGCCCATTTGTTTGTGGATTATCTCTTGTCAGACAGCAGCAGGGTGAACATGCTGTGGCTGAGGTGGGTACTGTCTTTTACAATCCTTTAAGCTCTGTGCAGGCACCTCACTTCACTGATGCTCGGTAGATGGGTACCAATGATCTTCTGTATTAATTACCTGCTCTGTGGGCAGTGGAGATGGCATCCTCTGTGGATCTGTTGGATCTGAATGCAAAATGGTGAGGGTCCAGGAGGACTGAGATGTTGTCTTTGATGTGCTGGAGAACCACCCTTTGGGGTTGAGTGCCAAAGGGTGGTAGTCGTTCAGGTTTTACATTGTTGTTTTTTAGCAGTTAACTACTTTCACAACAAGTAACGCTATCAGGAAACTCCATAAATCACCTCGGCACTGTATTCCCTGTCGGCCTTTCTTTTTTCCCCCGATTTGCAGTCTACTAAAACTAATAATGTTTATAATCAGTTATTTCTTTGTGAACTTTGAAAATATAAATATACATATAAGAAGCATTAAAGTGTTGCATGTCAGTCACCCGATTTGATGATCCTTATGATGCAGGATGACCGTAGCCAAAACTGTCCATTCAAGGAGTTATCGGTCAGTTTATATGACTTCATGTTAACAGTTCTTGGTAAGCCAGTGTGAAGGCAAACTGGAACAGAACTAAAGGCAAGAACAGATCATTTTCTCTTGGTTCGGACGAAATATACAGAACTACAAGGGTAAAAGCATCCTGAGTCTACGATCCCCTGGGGGAGAGATTTTTATCGTCACTCCCCACTCACTGCTATAATAATAATAGTCATTTAGCTGATGCTTTTATCCAAAGCAACTTACAATTGCTATATATGTCAGAGGTTGCACGCCTCTGGAGCAACTAGGGGTTAAGTGTCTTGCTCAGGGACACAATGGTGTCACGGTGGAAATTTGCACACAGTCCAGGAAATAAAAAGTAAGTGATCAGGACGCTCTCCTGATCATAGGTCAGTAATAAAATCCTTAACTATCACAAAGGGGTTGGACCAATGGTACACATGCTATATGACTGTGACAAGGATAAAGATTTATGGGGAAAAATCTTGTGTAATGAGTTGCTCAATGTGTCCCTCACAAAGAACCCAGCCCTGCGCATGTTAGGTATCGCATTTAAAAATCTATAGATCTGGTGGTGGTGCAGACTGGTTATGCTAACAGGATGAATTATTGTGCGACAATGAAAATCAGTCACACCTTCGTAGTAGTAGCATTATAGGTGTGTTCAAATAGAAAGTGAAGAGAATTTTCCATGAGCCGCAATTACATTCAAAGTCAATGCAAATTCGCTTCTCTCTATATTGACTGCTGACAATACAAGTCATGATCACACTAGAAGGCAGTAGAAGGTTGACTTCACTAGCATTCAGCACTGAATCTGAAAGAATTCAGGAGGCGAACAAACGTAAGAGTGAAGACACATGCATCGCACCAATGTGCCCTCCATTTCATTTCATACTTTTCTATTTTCTTTACAGTTCAACTGACAACACGAGGTTTGAATAAGGGGTTTCTCAAATACTGATTCAAATCATCTACGTTGGGGGAAAGCCCTACCAAAACTGACTTTTTTTACCAAAATGTCACAGTGTTCCTTAAGTTGGCTGCATTGTTAAAATACAGAATTAGCAGAACATGGGGGGGAAACTGCTAACAATTAGCAGGAATCTGTAATCTTGTTTGTATTGTGGGTTTTTCTGCGAACTGACCTTCAGCTCCAAGTGAAAGGTCATCTTCAAAGCTGCAGCCGTTCCTCAGCGCTCCTGTTTTCACATAAGTACACAAAAAGCAATAAAGTTGTAAAAACTCTTCAGTAACATATGCATAAATACACAATGAGTACTTGAAATGATCTACCAATTCTGACCCATAACTGCAAACATTCCCAAAAACAAAGTCTAACTTTAAAAACTAGTTGTGTTGAATGGTTGCAAGTATTTAGTCACGAACCAAGGTTCCCACAATGGAGGCCATGTCAGTGTCCTAAGAGTTTGAGGTCCTCACAATGTAATATATTAATAACAGACACAGAAAATGTGGATTACCTCTGCTGGGAGAGGCACTCCGATCATCTAGAGAGGCTCCAAGGGGAGTCCTAGACACATAGGGACAGAGACAGAGAGTTACATATCAACCCAAACCATAAACTCAGCTTTAAAAACATAAAAATCCAACATACTGCTCTATCAGTGAGATCAGGTCAGCTCCTACTAGTACATGGTATACGGGTAAAAACACACCGGCTTAGCATTACACCATGTATGCCACACACAAGAAGGCAAGAGGACACAGTACCCAGGATGTGTCAACCCACAATGATGTGCATCTTCCAGTAGGCAGTTTACATAAAAAATGTTCTATGCTGGTGTGTTTTGCCCTTAATGCTCATCTACTGTTATCTTACGGTTATATCAAGCTATCTTAAAACACCTTTAGCCTGAAAGGTAAGGGATAGTCTTCACCAAGCAATTCTATCAAACCCAGGCTGACTGAGGATAATAATCCCATTGAAACCCCTGGTTGTTTATAAAACTAATTACCCAAAGCCAACACCTAGTCAGGCTAAACTCATAAGCCCACACTAAGTACTGACCAGGCCATACTAACTATAACAACCTGTCAGGCTGAGGCTAACTATGCTAGGCAAAATGCCTGTTGGGCTAAGGGAAAGTATCTCAGATTATCTTTTTAACAGTAAGTATACCAGTATACCTCCTGATTTTTGTTAAGCTAACTATCCCAGGCCAACTGCCTGTAAGGCTAAGGCTAACTATCTCAGCTCTAACTGCCTGTCAAGTGAAGGAAAATAAACACTCCCTTAAAGTGACTTAATGCAGTAACCAGGTTAACTGCCTGTCAAAAGAAGGGTACCTATCCCAGCGCTAACTGCCTGTCAGGCTAAGTCTAAGTAATGCAGGCTTACTGCCTGTCAAATAAAGGCTAACTATCCCAGCGCTAAATGCCTGTCAGGCTAAGGCTAAGTAACGCAGGCTTACTGCCTGTCAAATAAAGGCTAACTATCCCAGCGCTAAATGCCTGTCAGGCTAAGTCTAAGTAATGCAGGCTTACTGCCTGTCAAATAAAGGCTAACTATCCCAGCGCTAACTGCCTGTCGGGCTAAGTCTAAGTAATGCAGGCTTACTGCCCGTCAAATAAAGGCTAACTATCCCAGCGCTAAATGCCTGTCAGGCTAAGGCTAAGTAACGCAGGCAAAGTGCCTGTCTGTCAAGGTTAACTATCCCAGGATAAATCCTGTTTTTGGTACCTAGCTGACAGATCAGCCTAGTTGACAGCAGCTGGGCTAGCTTGTCTGAGCTGCTGACTGTAGCCGGACGCTGGAAGCACTGAGCTGTTACACAACATGCAGCTCTTATCAATGGGACAAACTTCATGCCACCATTCAATACACACACATACACACACTTGAATGGTTGTATAACAGTGCGCAGCCGCAGTGTTCGCTAATCCTCCCACTTTCCACCGGCAGCCATGTTTCTCAGGCCCCTACCTGACAACTGTTGTTATAGTAACTTGTGATTTTGAGTCTGCTGGTCATGTACCACGGTAACGTTACTAAGGACATTGTGGGTTGTGACAAAGAAGTGTGTGTGTGTGTGTGTGTGTGTGTGTGTGTGTGTGTGTGTGTGTGTGTGTGTGTGTGTGTGTGTGTGTGTGTGTGTGTGTGTGTGTGTGTGT
>NC_060156.1:20620214-20627524 GCF_021292245.1 Micropterus dolomieu | reverse complement strand
TAAATATCTGACCGGCAGACAGTTGTTTTGTTTTGTTAGAACTAACTGCCTTTGTGCATGAGCATTCAGTATCTAGGTTAATTGTCTGAATGAGTACTTTGCAGTAGGCACAGCTGTGACCTCTGAAATGTGTGTGTGTGTGTGTGTGTGTGTGTGTGTGTGTGTGTGTGTGTGTGTGTGTGTGTGTGTGTGTGTGTGTGTGTGTGTGTGTGTGTGTGTGTGTGTGTGTGTGTGTGTGTGTGCGCGCGCGCGCGCGCGTGTAATAACAGTGCTGACTCAGACAAAGGAACACCTCCTCTCTTTACTCCACTTTCTTTTTTCTGCCTTTCTTTCCGTATTCTGTCAGCCACTTCCTTGTTTTCTTTCTTCCCTTCTTGCTTTGCCCGAACAGCTCTAGGTGCCCTATCTCTGGGTGTTGGTCTGCTCCCTTTGTGTGTGTGTGTGTGTGTGTGTGTTCTGCGTGTTGAATGTCTAGGCGTGGGCAGTATGTCAGTTCTACGTCAGCAGCTGATAACACCGTTCCTAAACACACATATACCTCCAGACACCACGAAAGCATATAAATAAACTTGTAGCAAGGAAACCAGTTAGCCTTTCACTCAGTCAGTCAGTCAGGATGGAAATAACCATTTAACTTAATTTTCATATTTCAGTCCATGAACTACTAAGTCTGTTTTCTGTAGGTTCCTGCTGATCATTTTAAAATCATCCCTCAGTTTGTTTGATTGATTTTCCTCCGTCTAAGCCAGAGGCGGCCAAACTTTTTTGACTGTGGCCCATATACAGAAAAATGTTATAAGTCAAGGGCCAGATTCTGAAATTTTCAGGCATTCATTCACTATCTTCCATCTTTTTGGTACCTCCATGTTTAATCAACTGAGGTATTGTTTTCATCTACTAGTAATCCACCATGGTATGCAGGGTCTGAAACTTACTGTGGCAGGCAGCTATATATTTTGTCTGCCACTCAGAAATGTGTAAATGTGGTAAATGAAGGAATAACGTTTAGCTCATTTAGTCATCATTTAATGTAAATAACGTCATTCAATGTTTGACATATTTACATAAAATACATTACATGCATGTTTGCATGCACAAAGGACCCACGTCTTTCAGTACATGACAATCACTCCACCTTACTTAACAATCACGAACTACCAGGTATTTCAGGTACCACACACAAGAAACACAAAGCACACAAGAACAAGAAACACAAAGTAAACCACAGTGTATTATACAGTCAAAGCTCATAACAAAACAACAAAACCCACAGTTCAACCACCAATAAATGGGCCCTTATCGCAGTTCAGATCTCAACAAGAGTCCATTTCTCAATAAAAAAAACTTCTCTTCTGGATCCCTGCCAGCAAATAAAACATACAACAAAAGCCAACAAAAATAAAAATTAGTGATGCTTCTTGCATCTAAAAAACAAGCTTAGTGATTCTCCGACAGCATTGGAGTTACCTCCCAAACTGGCTGTCACTCAGGATGCTGACAGGTGGGTGGGTTGGTGTGTAATGCCATATTCAAGTGTATATTAGAAAAATTCCCTGTTTAAAATTGGCCATAGTTGGCCCGCAAGCCGCAGTTTGGCCACTACTGTTCCAAGCGGTCACTGGTGTCTGTTCATTTCTAAGAAAATCAACTTGCAGCAACTTGAAACTGGCCTCAACAGAAAAATCCATAACAGTCAGCATTTGGCCAATGTTATTTTAAGGTGTCATCAAGTGCGGATTGATTTGAAAAGGCTGCACTGCTTCAACACATATGACATGTAGCAAATGGCCTAAAACAGAACATTAAAAAACATGGGTGTTGTCCTTTAATAAGGTGGTGAATTCATACTGTACCTGCATTCAATCAGCCAGCTGGTGATAGTGTTAGCTTGCCCTGATAGAGAGACACATACGCATGTTAAAGCAACAAGCCAGCAGATGCTGTGTGAAACATGATTACAACATGCTATAAAAACATCATATCCTGAAGTCTGGCATCACTATAACTGTTGATGTCTCAGCTAATTACAGGCATGGTGCCAGAAGGCTGCAATTCCACCACTAGTTACATCTAAATAATCCAGCTGGTGTTCACACTGCTGTGGCTGCAACTAAAAGGATTCTTTCTTATTATTCAATCAGTCGATTGTTTTTCCAGTAAGTTGTTATAAGTTTTACAGATGTTTGGATTTGCACACCAGTATAATATTCACATGATGATGGCACTAGATGGAAAATTAAGGACACATCATAGTCATTACAATCCATTCTGAAGGGGACATGAGTGTCTGAACCAAATTTCTTGGCAACAAATACTTAATTGTTTTTATTATTATGCAGTATGCATCACGCCAAAAATTCCAAACCAATAGCCCATGATAGCACAATTAGAAATAGTAATCCAACATTATTAACTTTGAACAGCATCAACCACAGGATGACAGCAACACAGTGTCTGCCCAGGGTGACTGCTTAGGGGGGTGAAGGGGCCACCGGAGGTGCTCCGAGGAGAGACTGCTGAAGTACCTGAGTTGACGACAACTCGTTACGTTACATGACACTGAAATTAAACCTGGGTGTTCTGTCCGGAGACGCAATGAATTGAACCAACAGTGAGTAAGATAAAGTATAAGTAAATAATATATAATTTGTTAAGCTATGAGCAGAGGAAAAGTCTGTGAGGCTAATTTAAGCAGTGTAAAATGCCGTAGTCTTAAGCTAATAATGTTGATCAACAAGTTAAACTCCTGTCTATAGCTGAACTAAACATCACAGCCTGGCTAAGAGAGAGTATAGGCTTTTAGGGAGGGCCGGGCGCCCGCGCTGTAAAGTACACAAAACGAGAGCATCATTGCGAAATGCAAAGCGCCACCAAAATTGTTTTATCTCAATTATGTTGTTTTCATAATCGTTGGAAGCCAAAAAATTTTAATTAAAATCACCCAGCCTAATATTTTGAACTATTATCCACTGTACTATTTTTTTCAATAGCGCAACAGTAGTTGAGAGTAATACTACAATATATATCAATGTTGTGATATAAATATTTGTACATATGCTGCTATATAGGAATTTATATAACGCCCATCCATACCATGTTCCTTGCTCTGCCTTAATATTAGGGGTGTGGAAAATAATAGATTTTTAGATGCATCGCGATACGGACTTGGACGACTATGAATCGATTAACAAATGTCAATAATCGATTATCTAGAGGTTAATTGATAACGTAATGTTGACGGAACGAAAAAGGCGGAACTTGGAAATGCAGCTCCGGACCATCTGAGCGGTGCACTCAACAGAGACGTGTGGTTCTCCCTGTTTAGCGAATATTTGATTTATAAAGTAAAAAACAACAACAAATAAATAAACTTGTAGGAGCTCTTTCGTGGACAAACTATGTATTGGAGACACTGTTTCTAAGTTACCACAAATAGACTACAACATTGGCAACCTGTCAGTCTTATCAGATATATACGTCAATACTGCTATAACTGTGATAAGATAAAATCTGCCCTGACGTTGGCACTCAGTAAAAGTAGCTGCTAGTGTAAGGAAGTGAATATTATATTATTGTTGTGAAAAACAAATTATAGGGTTAATGTGAAATATTTTGCTTTTTGAAAATATAAATATAATATAAATATAATTTACAATCGTTAAAATATTCCCAGCTACAACATTGCTTTGGTGAGAGTTGAGCTCAGTCTAACCTGGTTCTTCTAAAGGTCTCTGTGCTTCCCCGTCCATCTGGCTCTGTTGGGGCCCCTCCGGGCCACAGTGCTCTGGTTCTTGGTCTTGCCAGAGGGAGTCTCTGCTCTGGGCCCAGGCCTGACGCCGCAGAGAGGCTAAGCTGCAGGTTGGCTGCACTCTGGGATCTGAGAATCAGTGAAACAAACAATCTGTCAGACCGCCTGACTACTTTGAAGTCATCAATCAGGTTTGGCAGGTATTCAACCTGACAAACAGAGGCTACAACTCGCTGAATAGAATCACCCAAAGCAGGTGAACTAAACTGAAACATCACACACATCTCATACATCTCTCTGCATATTTAGGTCACCTAACTGTTCTTCTGAGGGCTCAGCATTAATGACAATGTAATAACAAATTTAATTCCAATATATTTGAAAACTCTCTGTCGCACAGTCACCTGAAGTTTTGGTGAACTTTGACACATGAATTTGCGGCATCAAACATTAGCAAGCCATCAAAACCACAGCCTTGTTTATTTGATATGCCCCCATTCTGAGCAGATGAGCCTCAATACCCCTTCATCTACACCACCTGTCATGTCCCAAATATTTTTCATTTTAACTGACTTTAAAGTGGATGTTAAGTAACAGTATAAACATATGCAATCATTTGTATTACAATAAATTTTAATAAACTGAACTGTACTGAATTTGTGGGTCGGTTTTAACAGTAAGTATGGGTCGGAGTTTGCATTCATACTACTACCCCAAGTGTCAAAAGCTGGATCTTTTCAGTCATTTGTCTATTACTTTTAGCTAAATGTTTCAACTGTGCATGCATTACTTTTAGCTAGTGGGAAATATTTTAACTGTTTATCCATTCCTCCATCTACTATTTCAACAGCTGTTTATCATTACGTATGGCCATTACTTAAAGATAATTGTTGAAACTGTTTAAGTAAGACCGTCCACCTGGAGCAGCGCCGGTGTCCATTCCCAGAGCTCCACTCTCCATAGCTGCTGTCTTTGTGTCTGTTCAGCGTCAGTCAGTCAGAGAAGACTGACGAGGTACAGGTAACACACCTGGGGGAGGGGGGGGAGAGAGAGAGAGAGAAATCCATTTATTTATTTACTTGTTTATTTAACAGGGACAGTGTACATTACTAAGCATTGCTGTACATGTGACAGAGATAGTCAAAAGGCTACTACTACTACTACTACTTCATTTGTGGTCCCTGCCATGGTTTTGGGAGTAACCAGTCACATGTAATTTAGGTATGTAATTTAATTACAAAATAAATGTCACTGTAATCAGTTACAGTTACACGGAAAATACATGTGATTAAAGTACAATTACTTTTCTCATGATTACATTGGGGGTTATATCTGTAAAAACCTCGGCTATATTTTGAATAATATTCATTTTGCTGCTTTGCATGTTTTTCATGTGTACAGTGTCTTCCTTTGCAATTTCCAGCCAGTTTAGTAAAGGTTGATGTTATTCTGATGCTTTGAATTTGCAGCGCCACCCCTCTGCCAATTAAATTGCCTCTCAAGCTGTCTTTTGAAAATGGTTAAAAGTTCAAAATATTTGTTAGAAATTTCGAAAAGTAATCAAAAAGTAATTAAATGATCTAGCTACACTACTATTACATTTTAAATAGGGTAACTTGTAATCGGTAACCAATTATATTTCCAAAGTACCTTCTCACTAAAGAATAATACAAACTTAAAGTAAATAAAATAGAAAATAAACATGCAGAGCAATAACAAAAAGAGAATATTAATGTTAGTAAAAAATATCATAGAAACATACAGACACTACATTGCTAGATACTAACTAAAACATGCAACACAGAAACATATGCAAAGCAATAAAATGGGGAATGTTGACATTAATAGAAATAAATAAGACACTGTCCTGCATTATTATGCTCTATTTGAAACATGCAAAGCAGACGTCCTCAATATAAAGACAAAAAAGTCACTCTCGTATAACAAAACATCAGTAAAAGAAATGCATGCAGGTCCATGAGGACAGACATAGAGAAGTATCAGCAGACAGCTAGTATCTTCAACAAAGCCCAGTTGCCCTTGACTGAGAACCTTCACAGACATCAGCAGACAGCAAGTACACAGCAAACACAGACAGCAAGACATAAAGATACTTATTATTAACACTGACCAAGCTGACCACTAATTAATCATTGGATCACAAGCTCTAAATAAATAAAAAGGCCCAGTGCTAAGCTCTGTTGTCCCAAAAAATAATCAAACCTAGAAGACAGTACGGAAACATGGACGTAGTAAAAATCACTTGTGGAAAGTAACAAAGTACACTTCCTGAAGGATCGATATACAAATCAAAATCCGCTTCTTTCTTTACTGAACTCTACTGTGTTTTGTTCACCTCAGCCTGCTAGTGTTGCAGCACTGGTCTCCTTTATGACAGCTGGCTCTGCAGCGCAGCATTTCACCGCATAAGAGAGTGAAAATTAAAGTGTGTGAAGGTCACGTCAATTTGGGGAGTGGAATTCTCCAGTTAAACTATTCTATCATCAGTTTAATAGTTTTTAACACAATCCTTCAGAATTTGCATCGAGTAGCTCATGAAAAACAAGCTTCTGCTGTGTCAGATACATATTTAATCAACATGTCATATCAACTTGCCAGTATATTTATTTTTTTTATTATTTATTCTGAGCATTTTTGGCACAAAGATTTAATTTGCAATGAATTAAGTTCTATCTTATGTCTTTATCTGCGTATCACGTCAGACTCTAACATTAAGGGCCTTCCATCGCAGACCAAAGAACCTGTTCAGGATATCCTTAATTGTACTTTTTACTCAATGTCATTTATGCAACATTAGATGCTACAAAGATATTGAAGCTGACGATTCAGATTTTGCTGAAAAAATATGGGATTTGATAAATGTGAGTTGATAAATATAAAAAAATAATAATCTCTCAGCTCCATCTCACACGCAAAAGGCTGGCTGAGCCCATGAAGTCGACCACCAGCTGACCGTTAATACCAACAGGAACAAGATCACAGTTTACTGAGTCTGTTCACAAACAGAAATGTAATACAAGCTAACACTAGCTGGCTAACATAGGGTCACCAAGTAATCTACTGAACTGAAACTCACAATTCCACAAACAAAATTAAATCAACTAAGCAAGAAGAGAAAACGGTGGTGATGAAAGGAGAAAACTAAAGGAGATAAATACAGAATAATCCATACTTAGTCAATGCCAGGAGGAGAAAGATGGAGAGGAAGAGGAAAAAAAAGAGGAACGTGAATCCAAATTTAAATGAGAACGTGTGAAACAGGAAACGAGTGTTTACAATGAATAACAGAACAACTTCCTGTCCGAGAAAGCGGGGTGGGATCTATTTATTTTTAGATTTCTGCTTGTAAATGCAAAACAAATTGGAATGTCAACAACAATACACAGATAGGCAGTGTACAGAGAGAGTGAGTCCTCTGCAGCAAAGTCCTCTGCACATACAGCCACCAGTTCAACCTGCTCAGCTGTTTCTCATCACAGTCGCTTAAGTCACCCCAAATTTATTTTTATTATTATTTTACAAAATATTATTATTATTATTA
>NC_060156.1:20570214-20615214 GCF_021292245.1 Micropterus dolomieu | reverse complement strand
GGGGGGGAAATAAAGACAAATGGTGTCGATGTTTTAAATATCTGCGGCACGAATCATTCAATCCCGATTCAATCCTGATTCCTGATTTAAAAACACATTATGTTTTATTAAATCACATAGTGTCATTAAACTGCCCTTTTCTTCTGTAGGTGAGACTAACTTGTTAATCCTGTTCGGTTGTTCCTGTTATGTTTGACACGGAGGACAGAGCTGACAGCAGCCGTGGTAAAAAAAAACTCTGCGCGTGCACACAGCTGAATAACACCACCAGCTGAACATTACCACCTTGATATGCAGTATTATATTAGCACTATTATAAGCAGTACTCTGGGCGATCCAGCTACTCACCGTCATGTCTCTTTTTCAGTTTGCGTCTCTACTCCCAAGCTGTCAAACTTGTCCAAACTTTTCTGAAAACACTCCTCCAACATTCCAGCTTCCGCTTCCTGAAACCAGCGGCGTGGAGAGAGAGGAGCAGGGGGGGCGTGTCCTCTGCGGAGAAACAGCGACACCTGCCGGCCGGCTGCAGTACGGCAGTGCCGGAAGACACATCCTTTACTTGAGTGAAAGGACTAAAGGACTAATACTCATGGGTGTTATTTACACTGGGGACGCTGAGGACATGTCCCCAACACTTTTTGAAAAGGCTGATTTTGTCCCCATCATTTCTGAAAGCAATAAGAAATGATAACAAATGAAAATGTATTGAAAAAGGTTTATTTTCACAATTAAAACAAACATGTAATGCAATGTCAACATAGAAGAAACAAATGTGCATTGTCCAAATCAAGTAACTTAAGCTAAAAAAAAAACCAAGCTACTGATTAGGCATTCTGAATTATAAATCCATTACATTTTTAGATTTTGAAGTGTCACCTGCCACCTGAATTTTGTGTTTCCCTTTCTACAAAGAAAGATATTTTCAGCAGAAATTGGAGCAGAAAATGTCTCTATAATGCAGGAAATTAAGTTTTTGATTTCTGATTTGTTCTTTTATTTATTTATTTACCTTACCAGTTCTTATTTTTTCTGTACTTTTCTTTACTCTGATGTAGCCTACTTTAAGTTTTTTCATTTTCTGCTACTTTGTGCTTCCACTGCACTACAATTCAGAAGCAAATGTAGTTTTTACCCCACCACATTTGTTTGAGAACTTTAGTTACTAGTTATTCTTGCAGATTCAGATTAATAATAAAAAACATAATCAACATACAAATTTTTATTATAGGTAATGATGAGATAAGACTTGATTGATCTATATAAAGTGATTAAAATGAGCTCCACCTTTGCAACATTAAAGTGATGTAAATAACTATAATCCAGTAATATATAATATTCTAAAATGGGCCATTCTGCACAATCAGAACTTCTACAATTGGTAAGTATATTTTGATGCTAACACTTTTGTACTTTTACTTAAGTAAAATCTTGACTGTAGGATCTTTTTTTTTTACGTGTGTGGTTTTGTTTTTACTTAATTCAATTAAAATTCAATACAAATAAAAGTCCTGCATTGAAAATGTTAATTAGAAGTATGTAAGTATACTGAGGAAAATGTATTTAAAGTATTGAAAGTAAAAGTACTCAATGCGGAAAAATGGCACCTGTGACTGTTTATTTATTATTTTATTATTTTATTTTATATAATTAATACTCACGTATTAATGTAAATGCAGGATGATGCATGTGATCTGTGGAGAATTGAGATGGGAAAATAGTTTTGCAATATTTTGTCCATGATTAATCCACAGTCATTATTATTTGATGATTATCTTCACAATAAAGACAATTGATTGTTTGGTTTGTAAAAATTATAAAATTAGTGAGAAATTGCCATCACAATTACACAGAGCCCAAAGACACCTTCACAATGTTTTGTTTTGTCTAACCAACAGGACAGACAGAAAAATACATTCAAAGTAATAAAATAATTTAAAGGAAAAGTAGCAAATCTTCACTTTTGAGAAGCTGGAACAATAAATTGTTTGATTGAAAAATGACTTAAACAATTATAAAAATGGTTGCCAATTAACTTTCTCAGTCAGTGGACTCGATTAATCGACCAATCGTTTCAGCTCTACTTGTACAAACTGTTGGGTAGTTTAATTGATAAAAAACATATACTCTTTTCATATGTTTTGTGTGCACTAAACTCTTTTTTGATTTACTTTTGCACCAAAAACTTCCTAAAGTTAGGACTGCCAGCCCTTATATGTACGTGATTATATGTTTATGAGTTTCTCCTTCTTCAGCCGGTTAGAACTTAGCCTTAGGTGTTCTGTGAAAATGTCAGCAGTTCATCCACATTTCCTCTGTTCAACAAATAAACAATGATTTGGGGTTGAAAATATTAATAAAAATTTGTAAAGCAGAAGTTTGGTTTTTCATCGTTTCTGTCCCGATTAATCATCTCAGGGTCCCTCAGATTTATCTTAAGACCCTTTGTAGGGGGCCTGACCCCAAGGCTGGGAACAACTGGACTAAACTACTGAACTGTATATAAACCAGATAAAACATTAAAATGCTGCTTACACGCTGATGCATCAGCATTAACTATCTAGTAATATCATACAAAATAACATATTAATTGCAGGCACCTTTTTCTATATAATGAGTAGGCTACTTCTTTAGTTTAGGACCATTCTTAGGACCACTTAGGCATATGTGAAATTAGGCTATATACATACCAGCCCAGATTTCTGGTTGTATACTGTAAAAAATAAATAAATATCAGTTTTTCTGCCAACAACAACTGAAACAACAAACAATAAAAAAAAAACCTTCAGAATCTGTTACTGTAACACCCAAAAACCTCCTAAATGCAAACAGGCTGACACACCCAAATAAAGCATTAGCATCCAATGAAACATGTGACCCTGTACAAAAGAAAAGAAAGAAAGAAGATAAGATCTTTTCTGTCACAGTACAAGTACAGTGAGATGAGAATTGAGAATTAAACGTATATAAACTATATAAACTATAAGAAATACACTGTATAACAGTACACAAAATATAAACACTGCAACATTATAACACTAGAAGGTATAAACAGCATGTAGTTATTGCACAACACAGGTTATTGCACTTAGAAAGAAAGAAAGAAAGAGAACATATGGTTTGGCCTGTGCTTTTACCTGCAGTACCTAATTTAACCACTAGATGGAAACAAAACACCATTAAACTGATGGCTGCTGCTGTTGGATCAACTGTTCAAACGCTGATCAAACTATGAAAAAGTGATTTAAATGTAAACCAAACTGTTTTAGTTTTATATGATTAATTTTTTGACGCTTAAAGGTTTCTTCAAATTAGACATGTTGTAAACAGGAAAACAGAATCACCAGCACATTGTAAAGAATGTTAATTTTGGTATTGATTTTCTATATGATTCCACAGTTTGCTTACATGTTAAATGTCAGAAAGTTGCTTATTAACTTATTGTACCGATCCTGATTTACACTCATATTGTTTATCAAAATGTTTCTTCCTCCATATAGTTTTGTATTTTTTCTTATGACAATGTTGCTCCTGAGGTTGTAAGTCTCTTTTGTTTTTAAGCTGAGATAATTGTTTGTTTGATGCAGCATTGTTGTGTTATGTTTTGTGTTTTGTTTTCCCTCTTCAAGGGAAAGAGGGAAAACAAAACTTCAACCCCTTCCTGACATGGAATAAACAATTTATAACACACTACAGTGTAGTTGTATGCACATATAATTGTTTATTACTGTATTTATCAACAACAACACCTCCTGTGGGGACTCAATTTAAAACATGTCTTCATAGGAAAATTTATAATCGTTGATACATACTGTACATTATTATTGTTTATCTGCTTACAACTACATTACAGTGTGTTATAAACAATTTATTAAATACTTTAAATGTTAAATAGGGTGGATAAAGTCAAGGATTTGCAATAAATTTGATTAATTGAAGGATTTGTAAAGTTAAAAGTTAATCATCATTACAAGACACTGTTATTGCTGACTGAGACATACTACTGTGTGTGCGTGTGTGTGTGTGTGTGTGTGTGTGTGTGTGTGTGTGCGTGACAGAGCGTGTATTACTCATGTTGTGGGGACATAAATCTGTTTACACAATCACATTGTGGGGTTTCACCTTCCTTATGTGACGAAAGTCCCCATAATGTAAATCATTACATTTTATGGTGAAGACTTGGTTTAAGCTTAGGGTAAGCCTCCAGGAAATGTATGTAAGTGATGGAAACATGACTCTGTGTGTGTGTGTGTGTGTGTGTGTGTGTGTGTGTGTGTGTGTGTGTGTGTGTGTGGAGAAGGTCAGATTACCCTATTCATAGAAAGAACGAAGTCACCAATGAAAACTCAACACACACACACAGCCTGCAGTATAGAATAATAGTTCTTATTCAACAGTGAGTTGCTGTTTGTTCACTTTGCTTTGAATAACAAAAGAAGAAGATTTCTCTGCCATGAATTATATTTGGCCTATATTATAATTCAATTTCCCGATGAACGCCTTCAAGATCATTTAATTTCTGGATGTTTTAATCCATTATAATTGTAAATGTCCAAGGAGCGCAGTTTGAGGCGTCAACCATCAAATCAAACTCAGTGACCTGTTTATGTTCTTTTACTCTTAAAATTGTAAAATAAAAAAAAAAAAAAAAATACTTCAACCAGAGAAAAGAGTTTTAGAAAAAACATTGAGGCTATTGTCATTACATGTTAAACAGCACAGAGATAAATGTGAATCCTGAAGTGAGCAGTAGAGAGACAGAACGATTGATTCTGTGTTAACCATTAGCTGCCAGAGGATCCACGCTGATGGAGAGACACTCTGGTCCTCCAAAGTCGCCTGGTAACCTCCTAGCAACCACCTCAGTGGAGAACAGCCCAGTCCAAAGTCCACTGCTTCTTTCCTATTGGTCAGAGCTGATGTGGACTGTTGAGATAAACCACATCCACTGGTTTCCTCCAACTCCTATTCCACTCTGTACTGGCCTTTATAAACATCCAGACGACATGGCTAACAGGCTACATGCTAAGGGTTAAATAAGAATAAGGCTATGCTAGGAAAGAGGTTGTTCGTATTCATGACATGTCGTCCAACCATGTTATAAGGAAGAATGGTTTTCCAAACGCCCACTCTTGAAGGCAGAGTGAAAAACTGACCATCATAGCGACGGGGGAGACGTGATTTTATTTAAATCTGGGGACAACATCCATGGAATTCAAATCAAGGGCAATGGGTTTGGTTGAAAATACTCGAAGGTAGGGAAAATCAGCTATTACACCTCTGTGGGGTCGTTCCACTGGTTTGTTTGTGCTCCTGGATGTTGTAACTACAGTCGTTATGGTTGTTGGAGTCACCCAAGGCCAAGTTTGAATGACCATCATTGGCATCCTCACCTGAGGCCAAAAAAGAACATTTTGATCACTAATGAACCAGTGGTATCGATCATCCTGACAACGACCCCATGAAGGTTAACTAGCTAAATTTCCCTACCAGTCAGTCAGAACTAAAGAAGTCTATCTTCAACAAAGTCACGCCCTTGATTTTAACCTTCCTGGGATAACTATGACCTGGATAACTAGGTAGGTAGGTACATTTATTGTCACAATATAACAGGTTACATAATGAAATTGAGCTTTGTAACTCCCTTCTGCTACATAGCAGACAATTTGCATAAATACAGAAGCAATTATAAAAATGGTAAACAGAAATAAACAGTATTCAATGATCAATGGAGCAGTGCTGAGGATGAATTTAAGTTTAAGAGCCTGAACTATGAACCTTCACAGACTTATGGGGACAGCAGTCTCTCCTGGAAGGCTTTGATAGCGTTGCACTTTGTTGTTCACATGAAAAGGGGCAGAAATAGTTGTGTTACAAATGAATAAACACAGCCATCTGCAGAAACCTACATTACAGTGTCTCGAAAAGCAGAAACAAAGAGTTTACAGCCATGCTAGCAGCTCTGTGAGGTGGTACAGATCAGTGCTTTTAGCTCTATGCTAATGTCAGCATGCTAACAATGACAATGTGAACATGCTGATGTTTAGCAGGTATAATGTTTACCATTTTAGTCTAGTGTTTTAGCATGCTTACATTTACTAATTAATAATAAACACAAAGTACAACTGAGGCTGATGGGAATGTCATTTGTTTTGCAGGTATTTGTTAAAATTTTGACCTGATTATCGGATGAAACATCAGAGGATTGTAAATTAGGATTCATCCTTTGGGAAACATAGATTCAAAATTGCCTGAAAATCCATACTTATTAAAGTATTTCAGTCTGAACCACCAACGTGGTGGAACAGACCGACATAGGCGTCCCTAGAGCCGAGCCCACATCGCTATCGTGGCTAAAACCTATGAAAACCTTAAATCATCAGACAGTGTTTCCTGCACTGCTGCCCTCTGTGGTTGGTTGGGGTCAGGGATCCGGTCTGGTTCTGGTGCAGGTGGCTATTTAGCTGTAGTAAAGGAGGCTGCATTTTCAGAACCTGCTTTCTGGACCCAGTTTTAGGGCCCTCGTGTTTTGCAATAGCGCCATCAAGTGAATTGTTGGGAGTCATGCACAGCAACAGAAACGGTCGACATGCATACAATCACTGACTTAGGTTTAGGCACACACCCCTGTGCTGGTTATGGTAAGGGTCTTCGGAGGAGCTGTCAACACCTTATAACATAGTGAGCTAGCTAGCTACTCACACTTTGGCTAGCTAACTGGGGTCACGGTTAGGAGTTTAGGTTCAGGTGAGAGGAAACACATCGACAGTGGCACTGACTGTGACATCACAGGCTTTAACCTCCCAAGTGCTAGTTCATGTTGGGAACTGTTGAGTCTCTGTTAATAATATAACAGAGAGTACGGTCTAGACCTGCTCTATAATAAAAGTGCAATGAGATAACTTAGCTATGAAGTGGCGCTATATAATATATTCCTCATTATCTTCTTCATGATCTTCAACATCATCTTCTTCTTCATCATCATCATCTTTATCATCTTCAACATTATCATCTACAACATCATTACCATCATCTTCTTCATGATCATCTTCAGCATCATCATCACCCTCAATATCTTCATCTTCACCATCATCACCTTCATCTAGGATCATGATCTTGTGCATCTTCAACATCACCATCATCATCTTCAACATCGTTCTCATCTTAATCATCATCTTCTTACTCTTCTACAACAAAAAAGATAAACCTTTACATACACGTGCAGTACTCTCAAATATAGCCTATTTTTATCACATACAACAAATAAACACCTTCCATGTGTGTGCGCGCATGCGTGCATGTATGTGGCGACAGATGGTCAACTTTCCTCACAAATAGAGAGAGAGAGAGAGAGAGAGAGAGAGGTGATGGAAGAGGGAGAGGAGAGACGGAGAGAGTCTTTTGCTGATATAAATGGAAGATTTGTCACGTGATCCCCGGGGCCGTTTTAATGACGTACACACCATATGGCGCGTGCCGGGAGGGCGGGGCCTTGATATGCTAATTGTCCCCAAACCCTCGTGTGTGTGTGTGTGTGCCGACTATAAAAGCAGCATCAATCCACACACACACCTCAGAAAGCTCATACCAGATCCCGCAAAGTCACGCACGGACACGCAACATAGATCGCGCGGGATGAGTGCGGTCTGACGAACTGCGACTTGTTACAACAGGTAGGTTTTTTGCAGATTTATAGCCAATAGGCACACTGATTGAAAAATTCCTCCTCGGATTGTGTCCCGTGTAATTTAATCTTCAGGATGATGAATCTGATTTCTTATTAGCCTACAAATTTATACCCAATTAATAAAATATAAATGCAAATTTAACGGAGAATCATCAACAGAGATTCAAAAGGGTAGGCTAATGATTTGTGTCATAGGATCAAAACAAATCCGCATGCCTAAAATATAGCCTAAACCAAGATTATTATTATTTTATTCTCATTACTATTTATTTATTTTTAAATGTTAATGTAGGCCTATTTGTTAGTTTTTATAGCCTATTATTAACCTATTGCCCGTGTGGCATCAGCCTTTTCACAGCAACATTCAAAACATCCTTCTTTCTTCCCTGGAATTTAAAAATCTACTTCGTTTGTTTGTGCTCCTCCCGTTTGTCCGTTCACCTCCACCTGTCTGCTGCTCTGTTAGGCCAAATTAACGGGACCAGTCAGTAGGAAAAGGGAATTAAAGAAAAACGGATTTTATTCGTCAGTATTTGGTCGATTATCATATTATTATTATTATTATTATTATTATTATTATTATTATTAATATTAATATTATTAGCCCACTCAAAAGCTTCTACTTCCAGCTGACTACTTTTGAGCAATTATCGTTGTTTTAGTATGTAGGCATATTGTAAGACGTCATTAAATCTTTTACTTCAGTTTGTAATATTTTCTCTGCTGCGGTAGAAATCATTAGTAGGTTATTTTGTTTTCATACAACAAAATAAAAAGGACATGATTTTTCTACCGGATTTTGACACATTTTAAACAGATAAAAACTTTAAAACAGTTTATCAGTAACTAGGCTACACTGAATAAATAGCTGATTCCCTTTCTCTTTTCCGTTTTATTTGACAGTTTAATGTTCTTACATTAGGCTAAAATTAAAAAACTAAATGTCGGAGCCTATGTTCTAGGGTAGCCTACGGATTGTAAAGCCATCCGCGTTAAATTTGTGATTTTGTTCAATGTAAATGAAATGATCTTGTTGAATGTTTAATAGTTGCAGCTTTACATTAACAAAATTTCCCGTAGGCCTATAGGCGATTTTTTTTTTCTATCCGTCAATGTAGCCTTTTTCACTTTTCCTGCACAGAATACCCTTGAATTGATTTAATCATGCAGCTATGAATCACATAGCTGCATAAATTAAGATGTAAACTACATTTCCTATATTTTTTTGGGATTCCGATGTGAATCAGAAATGAGAGCTGGCTGGTGGATGTTTAATATAGGCTAAATTTCACTTGAACTCTTCGCTTGACTCTTTCTGTCTTTCTTTCATTTATTTTGAGTTCAGACAAGTAAAGAATCACAGCATGCCCATTAAATGTTTTTTTTATTGTTTTGCATTTTATATTAATTCAAAGAAAATCACCGTTAGCGCCTGCATTCATTAGGCTATCTATCCTGCAGATTCTGTTCAACACAAATAACCAAATAGGCTACTGTTTGAGTTTGATCTTGGGAATAGCCTACATCTTCTAATCATCAAAAACGCGTGGCCTATGTTGAAATCATGCAAAACAAACTTTAATCCCAAAAGCAAAATGTTTGGATATTTTTTGTTGTTGTTTGTCAAAACGTTTTTATAATATACAACATAACATAACATAACGTGAGACACATTTGTTGCTTTTCCCATTAATTCGCTTTCTTCTACAGGTCTTTACAGAGGATCCCTGTGATAATGAGCTCTCTCTCTGCAGGAGTGTTTTATTGCTTTCTAATGAACATATTTGATTGCAAACAGAGAATCAGCATCATGACCAGGTCTGTGCGGGAGGAGCAGGCGTCAGAGGAGTCTGAGGAGCAGCAGGAGCTTCACAGCCCCGCGGGTGGAGAAACAGAGAGGGGAGGAGAAGGAGGAGGAGAGGAAGAGGAGGAGAACAGCCTTCACCGTCTGGAGGAGGATGAGGAGGACGAGGACGATGAGGAAGACGAGGACGAGGACGAGGACAACGGCGAGAGCAAACCCAAGAGGCGAGGGCCCAAGAAGAAGAAGATGACGAAGGCTCGCTTGCAGAGGTGAAGGAGGTTTAAAAAATAAACATTATCAGCACATGAGATCAGCTAAAATAAATAGTCAAAAATAGTATTTTTTTTACTTTTATCCTGGGGGTGGCACCATAGACTGTATAGGGTGGCACTAGAGGACAGGTCGTGTCCTCACTAAAGGACGATATGGTCACGACCGCTTGGCGTCAGTTTGTAACGCTCTGAGAAGCCTAAAGGTCAACGTACTGGGGTGAAGCCTACGGCTCATTTATGAACGCTAAGGAGGCTTAATAACAGAGATGTCCAACAAAGGAGATGGTCGGGCTTCACCGGACTTTCCTCCAGGAGACTGGTTGTTAAACAAAAAAGTCAACATTGATTCTTTTAAGTTAAGTTACCTGACCTAACCTACCTAGTTAGCCTACTTATATGATTAACTTAGGCCAACTAAGTTAATGTAGCCTAGTTATTTTTAACCTAAACCATGATCACCATAACCAAATTGCGACATTTCACAACATTAATTAGCCTACTAGTTTTAATTAGAAAGTCTAACCAGACCATGCATAGACCAGCTATTTAGGCTATTGCTAACTTGACTGGGGAGCCCTAGAAGTCCAAAAACTAGCAAAAGAGGTAGGTTCAGGCCCGGAATAAGAATTCAGAGGCCCTGGGGAACTATGTCTTGTAGGGCCCCCACCCCAGTCCACCAACACACACACACACACACACACACACATTTATTTGTTGGAAACACCTCTAGCTTATACAGGATTTACACTGATAGGTTACAGCCTATGATCACAACCCGAAGGACAGTATGAACTCCCTGAGTAGGCCTATCTTAGGCGTTAACAAGCGACGCCAAGGGGTCTTGACCAAGCCAGAGCGTTAAATAAGATAATTTAATAATAATAATAATCTCATTTAACTATTCTGGACAAGTCGGCTATATGTGACGAGCTGGGAGTGAGAATGTGTTGGTCATGTGGTCATTAAAATCTACAGGGTTCACCCTCTGAGGAGCAGGATTGTGAAATGTAATGGAAATCTGAACCATATGTGTTCAGATATCATTAAAAAGTCAGCATCATGTGATGAAAATATAAAATCAGAATCATCAACCCTTAGAAGGATTTAAAAAACCTTTACAGATCTGTGCTGAACGGTCTTCTTTTTTCTAACATCTGACCAACTCTTCATTACCCAGACGCCTCAGCGGTTCTTGTCCAATCAGACTGTCCGAGTCTAAAAATTTAAATTTATCTTGTTTAGTTCAGTCTGGGCCTTGTTTCCCAAAGCATCTTAACGCTGAGATGACCATGAAATATGTTTTCTATGTTTTTGAAAATCACTGTAACTGAAGGATCAAATGATTGTAGATAAGGAGTGCCTAAGAAGTTTATATAATTAGAATATAATTAAACTAACACCCACACAAATTAATTCAACAAATGTCAATCGTTGTCCTCCTCTCTTTAATCTCACCTAAAATCTAAATCTCTTCTGGCTGAAATGTAATTTTCCCGATAATATTTTCAGGTTGCATATCTTCTCTTTTCTTTTTATTTATTTATATTATTTGTCTCACGTTATATACAGAAATGATCCACAATAGATGCACATTCATAAAACTCACTCATTAAGCTTCGTATTCATATTGAACAATACCAAGTATAAAGCATTTTTGTTGTTTTGTTGCAGTTTGTGATTTATGTATTTTTAATATTAAACATGGCTTATAGACAGTCAAATAGGCAAAGTTACTTTAAACTGGATCTTCAGCACCACAGACAGGCGATGTTAAGAAGCTCTTAGCGATGTGAACGTGCTCCCGCTCTCAAGTGCTGCTTTGGAAAACATGCACTCATTAAAAAGCACTTGTATAAACTCTCTTAGAAAAGTTGTTAGCAGGAAACAGGGCCAGAACAAAGCACTGTGGGAACCCACAAGGTCAATTTCCACTGGGCCCCCCACATTTACTGTTTGATCAAATCATTAAAATCTCTCTCTCTTGTTCTCTGACTGTCCGGCCGCCATAATCCAGATGGGAGATGAGAAATAGATAAGCACTCGCCATAAACTATTACCATGCACTCACAGCCATAAACTTTACCAGCAGCAGTGAGTGCTTTGTGGACTTTACTGCTCTATACACTCCGACTGGCGGAGCTTGTCAGGTACATATACAGTCTTAATTATAATAATCTCCCGAACAGACACTAAACTTTAACATCAATTTCATTCAGTGCCTTAATGTGTAAATTTGTTGTTAGCTAGAATATTGTTTGACAGAATATTGTCTTGCTATTTTCTTCTATTCTGTGTTTCTGTGTGTGTGACATTAAGAGAATTGTACATTGAGCTGTGATTGCTGCCGAAATGCTTCTGCGCGCATGTCACTGTGCTGCTGGTGTTGAAAAGATGCTGCTAACTACGTAAAATTGCAGACATTTCTTGAACTGCAAATGACAACATGTACCCTCACTGGTGCTGATGCTGATTATGCTACAGATATTGATAACAGGTCTAACAATGAATCTGCTTTGTGTTTCTGCAGGTTTAAAGTCCGTCGTATGAAAGCTAACGCCCGGGAGAGGAACCGTATGCATGGGCTGAACGACGCTCTGGAGAGTCTGCGGAAAGTCGTCCCTTGTTACTCCAAAACCCAGAAACTGTCCAAGATCGAGACGCTCCGCCTTGCCAAGAACTACATCTGGGCCCTGAGTGAGGTCCTGCGCTCCGGGAAGGCACCCGACCTCATGAGCTTCGTTCAGGCACTCTGCAAAGGTCAGTGTCACCTTACAGTAACACACTGGACTGGGTTGATCACGACCCAGAGTTAGTCTGGAGTATGATCTCTGGTCATTTAAAATTAATATGAAGGGGAAAATTATGAACATGTGACCTCAACCAGGGAGGGATTTTTATATTGAAATGTCAGTGAAATCCAACAATAGTTTAATGAATTTTCTTATAGCGCCACCTAGTGCCAAAGTTGGAGAAAATTACAAAATAGTTGTGGAGGGAAAATTGTTGTTATTAACAAAACTAACACCAGTCTACAGTCATGCTAGCAGCTCTGTTAGACACAGCTATGCTTTAAACTACAATGCAAATATCAGCTTGCTAACGTGCACACAATGACAATGCTAACATGCTGGTGTTTAGCAGGTATAATAATTACCATGTTCACCATCTTAGTTTAGCATGATAGCATCTTCACATACGCTAATTAGCACTAAATTCAAGATACAACTGAGGCTGATAGAAATGTCATTAGTTTTGTAGATATTAAATCATAAACCAAAGTATTGGACAAATAAAAATGTTTACCTGACGGTGGCGCTAGATGAAAAACTCAGAGGAACACCAAAGTTACCATTAATCCTGACAGGAACATAAATGTCTGAACCACATTTTAAGGCATTCCACCCAGTACTTATTGAGGTAATTCACTAAAAGCCAAAATGGGGATCAGCAAAGTCTGTACAGTTTATTCATGCCATTTATCCTTTGCTCAGGGTTAGGATTTCGTAATTGTTTAATGTAGAAAACAGTTGACACTGCCTGCAAAGCTCATCTGTTTTTTACCAGGTAAGACACCAAACATTAATATAAAATCCCAATTTGTAGGATAGTCAGAGATTTTTGTACAGTATAAACATGTTTTTTTCCCCTTTATGTTGTCTTTGTCAGAAAGGAGCTTTGAGCATGTTGAGTGCTCTCGTGCTATTTTTAAATTTATGGGATGTTGATTTGGAACCAAAACAACCAAAATGTGACATTTTGTCACTTTATCTTGCGTTGGATTAGTGTGATAAGTGTTAAGTCAGGAGTTTATTTTGCTTGGTCTATATTAAATGTGGACTGTGTGTTGCTCTAAACTATGTTTAAGGCAATCAGAATTAAGTGTTTTTCCTGACTGTATCATAAATACGATGACGGAATTTACTAATAAATTAATAACACAGAAGTAATTGACATGTATTAAGTGTTATCATTATAACATCCATTGACAGATATCAATATTATATATTATAATATTATTTACAGGTATTAAAATATATTAATAATGATTACCCAGGGGTTTGACATTTTGTAACAAGTATTCATATTTATTAACACATACACACAGGTAGTGATAATTGACTAGCACAAACAGGAACAACTGGGTATCGACATTATATTTATTAACTTGCTACCAGGTATTGACAGGTATCAAATGTATTTATCAGTATTAAGTAATTATTGTCGCTCTGTTCTCAGGTCTGTCTCAGCCAACCACCAACCTGGTGGCCGGCTGCCTGCAGCTAAACCCTCGGACTTTCCTGCCGGAGCAAACACCAGACCTGCCGGCTCACCTTCCCCCCACCGGCACTGTCGCCTATCCTGGACACTTCTCCTACCAGAGCCCTGGGCTGACGGCCGGCCTTCCTAGCCCGCCCTATGGCACCATGGAGCCCTCCCACATTTTCCACCAGGTCAAAGGTCAGGCCTACAGCCCACTGGAGCCCTTCTTTGATGGCGTCCTGGTGTCAGATGGCCCAGCATTTGACCCGCCCCTCAGCCCGCCACTCAGCATCAACGGGAACTTCTCATCCTTCAAGCACGAGGGCGTAGCACCAGCTGACTACGACAAGAGTTTCTCCTTCAGTGTTCACTACGGGGGCGGAGGAGCTGGGGGACACGCCGCCATGTATGGCGGCGGGGGGTCCAACCCACGGTGTGGTGAGCTGCAGGTGGACGGGCTGATGGGCTTTGATGGACACTCGCACCACGAGCGGCTGATGAACGCCCAGCTGAACGCCATCTTCCACGACTCCTGAGGAAGAGGAGGACGAAGGACTGAGAGACTGATGAAGACAGAGAGACGATTTGGAAGACCGTTATGTGGAGAGACAGACAGTTCTGTGTATGTCTAACATTTCATGGCTGTCTTTCTTTATATCTTTCCTTCTTTCTTTTCGTCTTTCTGTCTGTGTCAGACTACGACTCAGTTTGGTCATGAGGATGGTGATGTCCATGATGATGTCACGTTGATGATGTAACCTTCTTTGTAGCACTTCATCCTGCAGGAGACGCTCTCTGAATGTCTCGTTATTATCCATATTATCACTTAAAAAATAATCAGTAATCAATAAGCAATAATCTGGAGGAAACTATGCAATTTTGTTCAAACCTGAGCGACACTCAGCTGATAATTCCAAATGTTAAAAGAATAAAGATTTCTCTATTTTTGGGTCAGTGTGTAAGCGGTGTTGAGCCGGCGTTGGGCCGAAGTGTTCATGTTGTTCATGTGGTTTTTACTTTTTGCTTTTTATAACGTTCCTGTAGCGTTCTGTTAACATTTCATGTGACTCTTGTTCATATTTTATAAGATAGACGTTTATAAAGGCCTTTCATTAAAAGGAATTCCATGTGATTCACCTGAGAGACTCTGTTCATCAGCAACAACACAACAGAACAACATAACACCTCCGTTTAGTCCAGTTCATTGTGGCTGTATCCAGTTTCTTCCAGGTTAGCTTTGTCCCCTTCAGTCCAGTTTGGTCAACTCTGTTTATAATGTTTAAAAACACACTCATACAAAACACAGAAAAAGTGAAGCACTCAGATGATAGATACTAAACAATTTTTGTGTCACATAAAAACTTTTTATCTCTAGTTTTGGTCATGCAACTCTTTCAGAGCAGTATAATGGTGCTGAAGACACATGATTTAAGCCAGATTTTAACTGAATTAATCATCAGTGACTGCCCAGAACTGGGCCGAATTGCTGTCAGATCAGCTGTCATTTGGTGTTCAGTTTAAGGGGGTTCACAACACCTGATTAATTGCACTTAATAATCTACCTGTTGGACGAGCAGATGAATTTCTGGTATAGCGATAAAAAGATTAATCGATTAGTCCTTTGACAGAAAGTTAATCTGATTTACACTTTACCATAAGTCTTCCTATATCATTTATAAGCAATATATTAACATTGAACACATTGTAATGTAGTTGTATGTAGCAATATTGAAGACATTACCTTGGTTTCTGGGAAATTGTGCTGGGTATTTTTTTTACTATTTTTTAGACTGAACAATTAATTGAGAAAATAATAAGCATATTAAATGATAATGAAAATAATTGTTAGTTGCAGCACTATTCTAAAATTTTGGTTAGCTGAGTTGTTGCACAATCAAACTTCTCACATGGCTGCGGTGAGTTTATTAGAGAAGTATTTAACTTTAGATGAAGCACCAACCAGCTCACAAACCTGCAGACACCCTTAAATAAATTTCACACCATCAGCTAAAACAAGGTTGAAGGTTGATGTCTTAGAAATACAAGGTTTCCATGTGACAACAGAGTTATTTTAAGTGGATTTTAGGCTCCGAGTATGATAAGTGCATGAGGAGAAAACATATCTCCTTACAGAGAAAACCCTGTTAAGATGTTAACAACATTATCGCACTGTCTGAAGGACAAAACCGGGATTTACTGTGTGTGTGTGTGTGTGCGTCAAGGGCACAGATGTTCGTTCTGCAGGCAAGATTTTAATTTATGAAAATGATCTCGTTTATGCATGAGAGCCCCCACCATACACACTGTAGTCCTGCTGTTTGTGTGTGTGTGTGTGTGTGTGTGTGTGTGTGTAAGTCAACAGGGACAATATGGTGTCCATATCCCACCATTTAGCCTCCCTTTCAAAGTCGAATAAAAATGAGAGAAAGTCAGACTGCAGTATAAAGACTTGTCCTGTTTGAACAGAGCAGAAACAGAATACATTTATTATTTAGTTAAAATGCTGTGTTAAAATTAATGACAAAACACAGTACATAAATATAGAGTCTTGTTCAGAGGGAAATTACCTTTTTTATTCTTGACTGGGGAACACTGATAATATAAAGTCATGTGGACCTTTCTCATTACATTCAGCAGTATTGGAAGGATTAATAGTATTAGCAGTAGTCTTCGTGATAGAGGTTTTGTGTTTCAGTCTGTTGGCTGATCATAACACTGATTAATGCAGCTTTAACTCAGCCATCTGTCATCAACACACACTGTGTGTGTGTGTTTGTGTGTGTGTGTTTCAGTTGTGGCTCATAATATGGTGTTTATACCACAGCCAGGGAACATCCTGCTCTCTGATTGGCAGGCAGGTATTTGTTAAAATCATATCAGAGGACACCTTCAACAATAATTGGTCAAGGAATAATAAACTGTAGGTAATCGTAGCAACATTACTGATCCTTCAGGCTCCATAGGCAGTTAACTGACGGGTGAAACTAACCTAACCATGTTTTAAACTGCCTACAAACACACTTTAAAACACGTAGGAGGATTTAAACACAGCCTCTGTTTGTTTTAGTGGACAATACATAAGAGACAATAATGGACTCACCTATCAGCATTTATGCTAAGCTAAGCTAATCGCCTTGCCTCTAGCTCCATATTTAGCCCCATTTGGGGAGACAGACCTGGATGCTTACTGTTGAAAAGCTTAGCTAAGCTGCTGCTCTTTATTGGAGTCGTAGAAGTTACTGGATACTGCTTTCCATGATGCCGCCCCATTTATTCCTAAAAACGTTGCTCACTAGGCACAAAATTGCTTGTTGTGCGGCCTATTGCACATGTGCATCTCTCACTAGCCCATCCATGTGTAATTTAATCATATTTCTACACTTTCCAAATGTCATTCGCTTCACATATCAGTGAGAAGAGCACAGAGAAAAACTCTCTAATGCAAAACAACCAAACTGCTGTAATTTTGGCAGACAATTCTTGGATCATGCAGCATCACTCAAAGTAATGAGTTGTATTGAAAAATATGTTTCCGGAAACTTTATCAGAAACATGTACTTAAAGTAAAAGTAGCCAATGGCCCCTTTCATTGTGTCATATAAATTATGGGATCATTATTACCGATACATTATTGTGAGAGCAGCATTTTTGTTGTAGCTGATCGAGGTGATTTTAACTACTTTATTACGTGTAAAGCAATTTGCAAAAACCTTGATAATATAAAGACATGTATGTCTGTAACTGATTCCTAAAAATACTTATTCTGCAGGGTGGTGAGAATTTCCTGTTTATAATTAACATGTTCTACTAACAACCTTCCACTATGGTAGGAAAGCACATTAAGTGGATATTTTTAGGTCAAGACTGAAAACCTACTTGTTTTCATGTCAAGCACCTTTTACCCCTCTATGGTACAGTGTTGCCTCTGGGCAACATATCCTTTTTGCCCTAGTACACCTCCACCAAACATCCCAAAATATGATGCATTGCTTTAAAAGAGTTGCAGGGCCTTAAGGAAACCAATAGCAGTGTTAAAATTTGTCACATGATTCTCTGGCGCCCATTAGGAATCCTTTTACTGCTGCTTTTGACACATGGCTCAGCTTCATACTCTCTGCACTAAACTGCCCTCAAAACATATTTTTATGCCATTTATTGACCCAGAAAAAATATATTCACAATAATAGGTAAGTAAAGTTTCATCGTTAATTGTTTAATAAAATTTATTTGATAATAATATAATAGTTAAATGCAGGGGTGGCGATGGCGCAATGGATAAGACTATGCCTTTGGTGTGAGACACCCGGGTTCAATCCTCCACTGTGACCCATCCACCAATGTGTCCCTGAGCAAGACAATTAACCCCTAGTTGCTCCAGAGACGTGCGACCTCTGTATAGCAATTATAAGTCGCTTTGGATAAAAGCGTCCGCTAAATGCCATGCCATTTTTATACATTTGATAATGTTGGTTGTAATAACAGTGTAATAAAAAATGTATTACACTGGATATTTCAACCTTCCGCTTTGTTATCCTGCCTGCAGAGCACATGCTTATAGGGTTAAACATATTGTGCTTCCATTTGTCAAATTCAAAGTATTGAACCAAAGAGGGTTGCTTCATACATTTCCTGCACTGTGGAAACAGGCCTTTGTCATTCCCTTACTTAAATCAGGTGATCCCACAGATATGAACAACTATAGACCTATTTCAAATCTTTCAGTTCTAGCAAAAGTGTTTGAGTCATTGGTGTCTATCCAGTTCAAACAGTTACTTCAAACAAACAATATTCTTAACAATTTTCAATCTGGCTTCAGGGCAGGAAACAGGACAATCACAACAACTTTAAAAGTAATAGATGATGTTAAAACAGCACTTGAAAGTAAACATGCTTGTTTAGCATTGTTTATTGACCTGACCAAGGCATTGGACACCGTTGATCACTGTCACCTCATCAATATCATACAAAAACTTGGCTTTAGTACAAACATGGTTAGTTGGATAAACAGCTACTTAACAAAATGCATTCAGTTTGTTCCGTTTGGCCCTGTTTTGTATGATGCGGTCACACTGAACAAGGGGGTCCCACAAGGGTCTATTTTAGGGCCCTTGTTCTTTTTAATCTATAGTAATCAAATCTGTGATCAACTTAAATTCTCCTCGTACCATATGTATGCAGATGATACAATTCTATATTCGTCAGCGCCCTCTCTAGATGCAGTACACTCAAATCTTCAGACTGATTTTATCACTTTACAAAATGCTCTTCGTAATTTAAAATTAGTCCTAAATGCTAGCAAAACCAAAGTTATGTTGTTTTCTCATAATTCTGCTGTACCCATTCCTCCTATTAAAACTCTGGATGGTGATACCATAGAAGTCGTAGACACATACAAATATCTTGGTATTTGGCTGGATAAAGACCTTAATTTTAAACATCACATTACATATTTGATAAAAAAGCTCAAATTTGCTCTAGGTTTTTTGTATAGATTGAAAACATGCTTTTCTATTTCTTCCCGTAAGCGGTTTGTAACAAGTTTGTTTTTATCACAGCTGGACTATGGAGACACCATCTATAGATTTGCTTGTCCCACTACCTTAGCTAAACTGGACCCCATTTACCATGCTGCTTTGAGGTATATAACAGGTTCACCCTATAGGACTCACCATTGTACTTTATATACTCTGGCTGGATTTACTTCACTCAATATTCGAAGGATGAAGCATTGGTATATTTTCATATACAAAGCCATTTTAGGAAAATTGCCATCATATATCTACTGTAAATTTATTGCCCTCCAGAACACACACAGTCTCAGGGCCAGTAGCTGGCTGCGGTTTAATGTGCCCTTTGTGTACAGAGTCAGAAAAAATGAGTCTGTCCTATTTTGGCCCATGGTCTTGGAATGATCTGCAGCTCAAGTTGAAGTTGGAGTCTCTTATTCCTGTATCCAGTTTTAAACAAAAACTGTCAGAGGTTTCAAACACATCTTGCACCTGTGACATTTAGTCAAATTATGATATGTTTAAATTTCATTGTGCTTTTATGTCTTTTTATCTGATACTTTGTTTTAAATAATTCAATAATACTGTTACTTTTATGAATAATGCTCCTGAACAATTAATGCCTTGTTTACACCTTGCACTGTGTGCTGTTTCACATCTTGGCTAGGACATCCTTGTAAAAGAGATTAAAAATCTCAATGGATTTCTTTCCTGGTAAAATAAAGGTTAATTAAAAAAAGCTGCAAGGTAACACATATCTGAAATGGCACCAGAAAACTGAAGAGACATTTAAATCTAACACAAATGATGAATTGATGGAAGGTAACTCTGTCTTGATTTTCAGCATGTTTTTGATGTTTAGATTTAAAGATTTTTAATGTAAACTTTGTTGAAATATGTGTACTCTCTTTTTTTCATTCATTCCTATAGGTGGTTCCACAATGGTACAATGTTGCCTGAGGGTAACTTTCAGACAAATAAACATATGTAAAGAGTTCATATTTTATATTTAAAAATGTAAAATTATTGTATTTTATACTGGTATTTTAAGAAATTGTATTCAAACTTTAAGTAATAACTCTCTTTTTCCATTCTTTACCTTTATGGTACAGTGTTGCTTTATGGCAATGTAGCCCCAAAGTTTCCCTCCAAAATTAATTTTTTTGGAAATTTCTTTAAATAATGTTTACTTGGTCCATTTAATGACCCGAAAACACTGACAGATATTTTGCATTTTTAAATAAGAAAATAAAACTTTAAGAACTCAATTGTACTGACCTGACAGGAGGGAGAACAATGTAGGCCTATTATATGCAGCATGTTTAGTAGGCCTACAAAAAATATGCAAAATAAATCCAACTACACTCAGATAAATGTAGTAGAGTGGAGGTTTTCAAAGTGTGAGGCAGGCAGTTTCAGGGGAGGCTCAGAGAATGGAAGTGTAAAAGTAAAAGTATTAGCCTACATATCTTAAGGAGATCATTAAGTATAGCCTACGTGTTGAAACAGTTTAGAAATACAATGGTTTTGGTGTTTTATCAGAGTCAGACAATAATAAATGCCATAGGACAGACCTTTTTTATGCATTTGGTGAGGTCTGAAGTTATGTCAAACAGCAATATTAGCTATCCAGGTTTTTGAGAAACTGAGCAAGTAAACTAAGGTGGGTGAGGGGGCGCCTTTTCCCAAGCTTTGTCTGAGGGGAGGTCCACAATCTCAGACTTGGAAAATCCCTGAAGTAGAGTGAAAAGTTGCCTATAATATTTCCTGTAGTAGCCTAGTGGAGTGAAAGTACCTATAAAGTAGCCTAACATAAATGGAAACATTCAAGTAAAGTACAAGTAGCCTACCTCAAAAGTATAGTAGGCCCAATCTGAGAAATCTCTATGCTGGTTACTATCCACAACTGGAAACACCGGGATTAATCAATCATAAAAGCCTTAATCAATCATACCCTTATTGAGTGTGCGCACTCCTGCTTGGAAGAATGACACACGTGAGCGCGCACGACCGTTGACACCGTTGGATCTGTCGCGTGCCCGATTAAAGCTGCTGCCTGTCTCCATAGCGACGACACCCCGGAAATACACCATAGCCTGGTGATCAGCTTACGGTATGTTCATCTGCCGCTTTGTTTATTAGTCAAGAAAAAACTCATAACCGCAGAGTTTGTTTGTTTGTTTGTTTATCATTTCAGCCAGTAAAAATGTCGGATCCCGAGGATGCGCTGGAGTTAGAGCAGACAGACAGCACGAAGGACAAGAAGAAGAAGAAGAAGAAGAAGAAGGAAGCAAAACGAAGCGGGAAGAAGAAGAAGGAGAAAGAAGAACAAGAGCAACAGGTGGTGGAGGAAGAAGAGGAGCAGAGGTGAGTGTTGGTGCTGAGGTTCCTTTAGTTTTAGATTCCACACAGAACCACAGAGCTATATGAATGGTTTATCAGACGAAATAATAGACATCCTTAAGTCCGTTAACAAAACTCTTTAAAAATAAAAGCCCAGCAGTCAAAACTTTACTTTACAAAGTAAAAGTTAAAGAAAGGATTTATTAGACTATTAAATATGGATGCTCAACAGGTACCTCTATGAAAATACCCAAAATGCATTTCACTTTTCAGGTCAGCTGAAGAGCATCATGCTCCCCAGTTTCAGACTAATTCTCTGCAACTCTTCAAAAGTCAGGTTTTCACCCAAATGTAGTGCAAATTTTAATTTTCACAACAGTCAGCAAGAGAAAATGTTAATTATTCTGTGCCTTTCCATTCACCTGTTTTTATTTGCAGAGGCAATTTGTGTATAAAAGTAGCTGGATTGACACGCTGAAAATCTGTAAGCAATGAATAGACTGTAAGGGACTTTTCACGGTATTTATTGGGGGACATGACCCTTCTAATATTGGAGAAAATAAAAAGTAAAGGCTGACCTTTTCCAACCTTACTTTAATTAGTGAAGAGTCACTCTTAAAGCAGCGGTCAGTATAAATTTGAGATATTCAGTTTCCCTGTGAAACCTCATTCTGCATAGGGCTCACTTTCCATGGCAAGAGTCTCACCAAGATCCCTCTTGCTTCGAATCATCATCTGAAAGAATCCCCTCCAATGCTTTGCGGCCTGGGGCAGAGCGCCCCAGGCTTCAGAGGCAGCTGCAACGACGTGTAACAGCGGGATGAGAGGCTAGTAGGCTACATTCATCATCATCGCATGTACTACATCACCTGTTTCTCCATGACATTCATACATCGAATGACATGCCGTCTCTGCACAATAGAAGTTGGTACAGACTAAAGGGTGTCAAATGACACACAAAAAGCCATTGTAATAAAATATGAAATAACACTAAGAATTCTGTGATGAAGAGGGGATCGTCCAGCTGTACTGTGGCAGTTAGTGGGGCAAAAGGTTTAATGAGGTTTAGGTAGGAGTGGGAGATACCAAAACAAATAATAATCCCCTGTGCTTAAAAATTATTTGACGCGCCTCCCCCGTTTTGCAACCCTCCCATAAATACTGAACAGATCCTAAGCGTCCTCAAATTAATACATGAAACAAACATAAAAGCCATTTTCAACATTATTCTCCACCATTAGAGGTTTGGAGAGTTTTACCTGACAGCCGTTGGGCTAAATTTGTTTTAAATGTGGTCGGATGTTTCCAAGATCAACTTTGGTGAACTCTTTGGTTTGACGTAGAATGTGTTTCCTGCAGGGTATTATAATGGAGGTGACTTGCCTTGCTTGAAATAAAGAGCACCGCCAGTAATACAAAGTTGTAACAAAAAGTTGTTACATTTTTAAAATATAAATATTTTTCTATAATATAGCTCAGATTCACACAGCTAGGCTATATACTATTGACATTCCCATCAGCCTCAGTTGTACTTTGTGTTTTGCGCTAAATAGCAAATGCTAGTATACTACCATGCTAAAATAAGATGGTTAACATAGTAAGCATTACACCTGCTAAACATCAGCATGCTGATGTTAGCATTTAATTGAGTACAGCCTTACAGAGCTGCTAGCATAACTGTAGACTTTTAATCTTGTTCCAAAATTAATGAGGTTTACAAAACTTTATCAGCATCAGATGGATATATATAGATTAGAGTTAGTTCTAATCTTAATCAGGTTTAGTTTGTTTGCTTATGACTTACCTATGACAAACAATATGTATCATCAGTATGATTTATTTATCAGTCACTTTATTGATAAATGTATATAAATGACTAGGTATTTCTTCCATATCAGTTTAAGACCTTTGATAGGCTGAAATAAACTCTGCTTGTGTGTCAGTGAGTGTGTTGTGCTACGTGGGATCTTCAAACTGGGGAAGAAGAGTCACGATGTCTTGCTCACCCGAACCAGACTGACCTGGACCCCCATCACCCCTGAGACCCCCTCAGGTCAGTTACCACCACGGCAGGTTATCATGGTGATCAGTTGTCCTGCTAACAGACAGGCAGATTGTGTGTATGTTGAGGCAGCTGGTGCTGTAATGGAGAAGTTCTGTCATGTTTAGTCCACCTGAAACATAACGTCTGGACACACACACACACACACACACACACACACACACACTATATTACTGCAGATATGAGGTTGTTTCTGCTACATACATTGGTCTTCTGTTTGTTTAAAACTCAGCTGGTTGACGTCAAATCATTGATTCAGTTGTCATTGTTAGCATTAGCATGATGCTGTTAGCCATCCATCCATCGTCAACCGCTTATCCTGCGTACAGAGTCGCGGGGGGCTGGAGCCAGTGCCAGCTGACATTGGGCGAAAGGCGGGGTACACCCTGGACGGGTCGCCAATCCATCGCAGGGCCACACGTAGACAAACAACCAGTCACACTCACACTCACACCTCACGACAATTTAGAGTCACCAATCAACCTGACACGGGGAGAACATGCAGACTCCACACAGAAAGGCCGGGGGCAACCGGGGTTCGCGACCTTCTTGCTGTAAGGCCACAGCGCTATCCACCAGACCACCATGCCGCCCGATGCTGTTAGCATGTAGTTCAAAACACTGCTGTGTAAGTACAGCCTCACAGAGTCTTATAGAGAGCCTAAGTCCCTCCCCTTCCGGTGGACCACCATGGGACCTTATTTCGGAAAAAATATGTACTGTAGTCAATGACAAGAGACAACTTTTTTTTATTTATTTATTTTTATTTTGGAAGTGGAAGCGAGGGACTTAGGCTCTCTATTGGCATGGGTTAGTGTCTTTTGAAGTAACAAAAGTTGGGCTATGTGTTTTGTAGTTAAAAAAAACAGACAGAAAATGGGGAAATTGAGTCATCTTCCACATGATCAGAGTTGGCTGGAGGTTTTTAAAGTGATGCAGTGCATGGCCGTGCAGAGACCTTTGGAATGGCAGGTGCTCAAAGTATAAAAAGGGCACATGGAACAAGGATTAAAATAGGGCTGTTCTCAAAATATCGATACATAAATATATTGTTATATATTCCTTTCTCATATGCGTATAAAGATGCTTCTGTTTCGATACAATTTTGAAAAAGAAACACAGGGAATACCCAGCTCTAGCTTTAAAACACTGTGGGCTGACATAACTTACAGGGAACAGTTGCTGTTGAGGGGTTGCTGGGAATGTATTTGCTGTTGTTGCTGCTGCTGCTGCTGTTGTTGCTGCTGATACTACTGGAGATGATCTGAGACTAGAGATATTAAAACAAACATAGGATATATATTACGTGATTAAACTGTTGTGTGACCATGACAAGATCTAAAGACTGTTGAATGTTTGGGACTGGCTCACAGTGACTGACCTGCTGCAGCCGCTGTCAAGGCTGACTGCTACAGAAAAAATAAGAGGGAGATGCTCACAGAATCTGCTGCACACTAAGAGCTGCAGGTAGAGGAAATAAGATACCAGATTCAAAAAAAGTGTGGGAAATAATCTTAGAAGGAAACATTAATGGGGGAAAGGATGAGGGAGGGCATGGCAGAGGTACGGGTGAGACAGACAAATCTATAGACAGAGGTGTGTGTGTGTGTGTGTGTGTGTGTGTGTGTGACTCTGTCTGAGTGTTGCTTACTTGTGTGTCTGCAGTATGCAATATTGTGATAATGATTTTATATATTGCATTGTGAATCTGAGATATCTTTGGATTTTTATTGACTTTATGTCTAATCATAAATTTAAATAAATAAACTAGCATTAATCTTCCACACTAACATTTCATGTAAATCTATTCCAACACTGTTCTGAATTTATTAATAATTTTAAAAAGGGCTGATAAGTAGGCTATAAGTGGAGGATTAAGTATCAGTAAGCCTGTTTTACCAATGTTGTTGTAATTATTTTAAGGCACAAGGCTTTTATTAAGTTACTGTAATAATCCTCATTCAAGTGAAAGGTTTTTAGTAAAATTACATAAAAAAGATCAGACCTCTCGACCCCCGTGAAAATTTTCTCCTTCAAACAGCAAGAATGAAGTGAACAGAGCACCTTTGTTTATCTGTGTACAGAAGTAACGTTAGCTGTCAGCATAGTGTTAGCCGGCAGCTAAGGTTACTACTGTGCATGCTCTCTTTGCGTCTTTCTTGTAAAATCCATCCAACAACCCACAACAAGCACACTGCGTCAAACCCCTCTTACCGGTGGAATTGAAGGTGTCCTGTTGGCAGTGCTGCTGAATGTGAGGGCTCATCATGGATGAGGTCATCAGGTGAAAGGTCATCATGTGGGTCATTTTATTTACTGCAAAATTATTCATTAATTTTACTAATAGTTTGATTGGGCAGGCCTTCACAAAAGGGCCTTTACAAATTTAAAAATAAATAAATTAAGGACATTTTGCATTGAAAAAAGCATCAAAGGGCAAAAGGGCAGGTGCTCAAGCACCCAGCGCACCCCCCTCTGCACGTGTCTGGTGCAGTATGCAGTGTCGGCCAGCTCCTTTGCTAATGCTGTAGTTTGGTGCTTCTCTCTGCTAACATTAGTGTCTGGGTGATGGTGTACAAAGTATTCACAAAAATACTTAAATGTTGTCTTGCTGAGCTAGTTATGAAGTTGTTAAATCCAAAATGTGCCAAAAGTGTTTGACATCTTTAAAGATGAACTCACTTCGTATTACTATACAGTATATGTAACCCACAACATTAACTTGTAAAGAAACGAAGATGCAGTTATTGTGTTATCAACATTATTTTCACAAATGATCACTACTCAACTGATTTTTGCTTTGTTGGTCGGGAAACTGATTTATCAACGTGGATTCAAGCGTTCAACTATATAACAAATAATGTATATTTTATTAGATAAATAATCACGTTCGCTTTTACATAATTATAAGCCCATGTCATTGAAAACTGGACTGTGTGTTACCAAATTAGTCTCCACTGTGACTCTGTTTTGGAACAAGAAATATTGTGTCACCACTCAGACAGCTGTTCTGGTATTTAATTTATAAACGCATAATAAAACACATTCTGACCAGTCATAGCTATCATAACAGAAACATGAGCAGCTGATCCCAGAGATATGGCAGAACTGATCTAACTAGCGCTGCTATCTAAATAGCGTATTTGCTAAAATATAGAATGAATCAGAAATGCAGCAATTTGCTTCAATATCCTTTATTTTTTTCTATATCATTGCACATAGTAATTTACAGTTTTTTACAATTGCCAACAAGCATTTTTCAGTACTGAGTTTACTTTTGCAGTTTCATGCAACTTGCACAACAGTTAATTTCACACCCAAAATACACCAAAACTACCAACACTTACAGTAGATCTTTGAAGTAGTAAATCATTTTGTGTTTGTGTGTGTGTATATATATAAATATATATATTTTGTAAGTGTGTACATTGTCTTATTTTACAGTAAATAAATATCACTGCACACATTGGCACCCCTTTGGCCTGGGACACCCACAGCATGTTTTTGCCAAGTCCACGTAGATAAAAACATGGTGTGTGTGATGGCTTTCCAGCTCCATGACTTTCTAAAGGAAATCTCCTCTGTGGGGGTTAGTCGTTCTAAAGAAGAAATACAAGAATTACACACAAGCAATAGATTTTAATTTTGGTAATATGCAGTTATGCCTTTTCAGAATACATATTTTACCTGTTGGTTCACTGAAAGATTCTGACAATTGATGCCACCGTTGAACGGGTCACATTTGGCTACTCTCTGAGACCTGTCTCCTTCAATGATGGCCCATGGTTGATTACTTGGTTACCACAGTAACCCTAATATCATCAGAGACTACAGCTCTTGCTCATCTCTGCTGTTGTCTTACACCACCACAAATGCAGAATCCTGTCCCTCTCCATACACTCTTTCTCCTCCGTCTCTTGCAGGCTCCATTTTGAAGTAGAGGTGTAACAAAACATTCCAAAGATGTCTCCTTTTATAGGTGGTAATGAGATCACTATGTGAAAAGACCGGGATAGGGCTCTAACTGAGATGGAAAAGACGTGTCATTGGTATCATTTACATAATTCATCCATCCATCCATCCATCCATCTTCATCCACTTATCCGGGATCGGGTCGCGGGGTACATAATTTCAATCAATACTATTTCACTACTTGTCTCCATAACTATCTTTTTTAGGATTTTGAATGTATTTCAATGGGGTTTGTAATTGCTGTCCATTTGGTTTTGATCTTAAATTTAACAGTTTTAAAAAGACTATGTAAGTATTTGCAAGATTGGCTGAGTACACATGGTTTTTCTGGTGGTTGACTTTGAATGAGAAAAGAATCTTGGAATTTTGAAAGCTGTGGTCATTGAATGTCTTTTGTGTTAAATCAATGCATTTTGTATTACAGCAAGGCAAGAGTCAGTCTCAGTTTGGTCCACGTAGACTTCTGTTGTGCTCACTGTGTGAAGAGTTTTGAAAAAGTAAACACTTTCAGTACTGAAAAATGCTTGTTAGCAATTGTAAGCAAAAATTGTTTGTATGCTAACACTGGGGCATGGGACACAATGACCACAACCTGTAATTCATGTACCTACCCCCTGAACCAATTCTGCTGAAATACAAGCACATTTCCTGCTTTACACTAAGCCACACTTTTTTGAAAACACCACTCACAGTTTTTACACGCATAGACATAAACATAAACTTTACTGTAAATATTCTGCAAAGATTTTCTATATATTTCAGTCTGGTTACTGCCGACAAGCAGGATATTTGCCATAATTCAGTTTTGAATGTGTTTTAACACAAAAACACAGGACATTACATTTGCAGCAAAAAAGGTGCTGCAAATATATTTGCAGGTGGTGAAGTAGTAACGAGAAAAAAGTTAATAGATTTTGGACAACGTGGTCATTGAATGCATTTTGTGTGAAAGCAATTAAAAATGATTCACAGTTTGGTCCACATACACTTCTGTTTCGCTGACTCTGTGAAGAGTTTTGACATTGTAACTTTAGTTTTGAGCAATGCGTGTTTGCAACCTACAAAAACATTTTTTGAGACCTGTGAATCGATTCAGTATCAATTTTTTTTTTATTTTTCTTTGTTAACATCTTCTACCTAGATTTGCCTTTTGGCTTCCTGCAGCTCTGATCACAGCAGAAGCTGGCAGAAAGAGATTCCTTCTTGTGTGTTTTACAGGCAGGAGCAGAAGCTTGAAATCACGCTGGCTATATCTCCGGCTTACTAAAACAAAACACAACTGAAAAACACACATTTAAAGACACACATTTAGTTTTTTATTCTGCAAGATGAGAAGAGGATGAAGGAGCAAAGAGTGTGAAAGATGATTTAAAGGTTAACACAGTCTCTTGTGTTGTCATGTTGTGGTAAAATAGCATTATATTGATTATTTTGGTAATGTCCTGTGTTGTGTGTTTGTGTTTTTTCTTTGAAGTCCATTCAGGCAGAACTGGTTAGTGGAACAGGAAGGTGTAAACACTGTGTGTGTGTGTGTGTGTGTGTGTGTTTGTGGTTGAAGCCAATCTGTTTTGCTGTATTTCATCCAAGCTAATGTCATTAAGCCAGCACTGTGTGTGTGTCTGTGTGTGTTGGCAGTAGTATAGAGCAGTTGGTTCGGCCCATGGGGGGTTATTAGAGTCTCTCAGTGTGAGGAGATTAACACACACACACACGGTCAGCCTGTCAGCATGCTGTGTGTGTGTTGATGAGATATTTCTATATAAATGGATCAGCTGTTGTTTATTTCTATACATGAATTCATCCTGTCTCACCCAGCAGCCTGTCTCTCTGTCTGTCAGAGAGGTGCTACCAGAGCTAGAGAGACTGTTTGTATCGGTAGAGAAACTCACGTGTTGTACCTGCATTAGTATGACAGAATTTCAAATGACACCCAGCCAAATTTGCAGTTAGTAAACAAGAAATCTAAGTATTTTACTGTGTAATGACGGCTGCTCAAAATGAGCTTTAAGATTTATTCCGCTTCTGTGGCAATAAACACAGCACATGGGCCAGTCAAAAACCATGCTATATTCAGGGCTTAAAAAGATATTGGCTGAATTACAGTGACAGCAGTGCTATGAAGATTTACTGAAACTGAATAGTAGAGCCACTAGCCAAGCTACAACACCGGTACCCACACAATGAGTCTTTCACAGGGTCATAAATGTGCTTCTAGTGACTATCAAAGCTCCACCAGACTGTCTTTCCAGAGTCAGACAGTAGCTTCTGACTACCAGCTCTACACGCCCATGCTACACAGGGCGATGGTCAGTCAGTCTCCCCCATTTCCTCTGACCATGTCACACACTGTGTAGTCATGAGGCTGCGCTTCCTACAGTCCTTCACTACTGTAGCACAATTTGAGGTTGTAGTTAAAATTTTAAATGTATATACAGAATGGGGGAAAAACACAGCTCCTCTAACTTCATAACTGGAACTGTATCACCTCCATCTACAATTAGTGTGAAGTGATGCAGCGCTGCAGCCTGTGTGTGTGTGTGTGTGTGTGTGTGTGTGTGTGTGTGTGTGTGTGTAGACTTTCTACATAGTGATGACCAAAACTAGATGTTAACCAACAGAGTGAGGACCTTTTTGGAAAGGCCGGTCCTCACACTTTCAAAGGACTGTTTGAAGATTAAAACTTGGTTTTAAGGTAGAATTAGGTTTAGGTCAGGGTAAGGGTTTTTATTTGGCTTATTAGTTGTGATGGTTAAGGTTAGGGTAAGGGTCTAGGGAACACATTGTGTCAATGAAGGTCCTCACAACTATAGAAGTACAAGTGTTGTGTGTGTGTGTGTGTGTGTGTGTGTAAACTACGATCCATACCTCCCCACAGTGAGCCACATGGCCTGGTTTCCATGAGACTGGACTGCCACTGTGTGTGTGTGTGTGTGTGTGTGTGTGTGTGTGTGTTGTGGGGCTGTTCCTACAAGCTTAACCAATTATTTTTAGGATCTAGGATTTATATGTTTTTAGTGTTTTTGGAGTTAATAATTAGACGAAGGTCCAGGCAGTGAGTGGAAGTTGGTACAAGGTCCTCACAGTTATTATAATACCAACATTACAAATATACCGTATATTTGTGTGTGTGCTTGTATTTGTATGTGTGTCAGTGTGTGTTGGCACAGTGGGTCGGTGAGGGCATGATGGGAAACTCGTCTCCATCTGGAACCAACACGCTACCTGTGACGGGCAATACACTGTGTGTGTGTGTTTCTTCGCGATCACGCATGTGTGTATGTAGCCACTCTGCAGGTCCTGTCAACTCAGATCAGAGTCATCTTCATTGAGGTGGATGGAAAGTCTGTCTCTCTTTTTCAATTTCATTTCATCTACTTTATTGTGGTCATGATAAACTTTGTCCTTTATTGTACTGTGTCTTGTAACCTTAGCTGGTATTGTAGCACTAGTGCAAGTGAAATTGTGTGTGAATGTGAAACATTTATTGGGTGCACTGATGACTGACTCTGAGTTTTGCCAAGCACCAATGCTAATCATCATTAGTGAAGAACAGTTATCGAAACATTCAGTTTCTAATTTTTTGCCGGCACTGGCAAATGGAGGCACATTTGCTTGAGTTAAAAATGTGTATTCTTGAGCAAATACCTTTCACTCTTCCAAAAACTCGACTCCACATCATAAACGACTGGAGACCAGAAGAAAACAAGACAGGGTTTGGGGAAAATAACAGAAAGAAAAACTGAAAAGAATCTGTGCTCAACACACGCAAACACACATCAATAGCTTACTTACAAAGCAGCTTTATTGAGCAACACGTAAGCATTCAGAGCTACCTTAAAAAACTGTACTGTGTACGTTCCTGCAGTTCCTGATGTGTTTACATCATCATTCAATTTAATCTGAATTAATTCTGTTTCGTTGGACATTCATTATGTGACGCTCCAAGCATCAACAGGAACCTTTATCCTTGTCAGTGTAAGTGGTCTGTCCTGCATTTAAAAAAAAACCTTCACTGGATTCCTTACCTGAAGATTTGATTTCTCACGTGGCTCAGCAGAATATAACTTTTAATATTCATCATATTAAATGAACACAATGAGCAGAACATGAAGCAGCATCAGACAGACCACCGCCCACACATTGTGACCCTGACATATGGACGATGGCCTCTCCGGGTGGAATAGGGGTGGGTGCTTTTGGGTATTTGGTATTTGATAATAGCAGGAGGGTATTTCATAGATAAGAGTGGGGGTTCATCAGCTATCATCATATATAATATTCCTGATGGATCTGTTTTTTTTACTGCTGATATTATTTATTAGTATTGTATTGTATTGTATTAGTGTAGTTCCAGTTGACAGAGAAGCAGCGTAAAGTCTCTTTTTGTCGTTTTATTTCCCCGTAATAGGGAAAATAAAAAATGTTTTGCCCTGTCTTCTACCTTATGTATGTGATGTGTTTGATATGTCTTTCACTATATGTCTGCTGTGAGGGTGCAAAGTTCAAGCAATTTCCTTAACCGCTTATTAAATAACAACAGTCAGTTCATCAATATAAAATGACAACATCAGTACATGAATGCAGCAATAAAAATAAAATAGGCGAACAATAAATTAAATGAACATAATAATGCTATATAATAATACTTTAAATTATTGTGCTCCATTGCTGTTCATCGACTGGTCAGAAAGAAGTTCAGAATATTAAAAGTAAGTTAGTAATGGCCAGGCTTCATCGCGGGACATAGAGATGAGATTAAACATGCTGGACAGGTCAGCACTTAAAGTATCAACTAAAGGTTTGTAGACATAAATAACTTTTACCAAGTAAACATAAAATATGTTAGACATTTTATACTGTATAGTAGGGCTTTCACTATTTCAGAATGTTCCAACAAATTCTAACAAGAAATTCATTCGAATGGATTTGAATTAAAGTTTTAATTAAAAAGTGATATCCTGCATACAGTCTATAGCAGGGCTGTAAAACAATAGAGGTTTAAATCTGGATAGGACAGATAAATAATAACAATGAAATCTGGATGGATTTAAGTATTTCTGATGATTAAAGTGGATTAATACGTCTCATTAAGGAGTTTGTTTTTTCATGTACAGATGTTTGTCCACCTGCTGTGAAACATGTCTGTCCTGTGCTTCTTTCCTTAATGAATCTAGTTCTTCAAAATAAAAGCCGTCTTTCATGTCAAATACAGAAACAAATTATAACTGAACATTATTTTCATTATAGAGTAATCTTGCCTTTATTTTCTTGTTTTATTGATGAAATGTCCATCATAAGTGACCAGAATCTAATCTGGTATCTTTATATGTCTTGTTTTGTCTGACAGTCAAAAACTCAAAGATACTGTTTTCGAAGTTTCAAATTCTCACATTTTAGAAGCAGCAAATATTTTGAATTTTAGTATATGTTGGATTATAGAGAGCTTAAGTCAAACCGGGTTCTGTTCCAGAAGTGAGAAATACTCATTCAAATGTGTAATAATGCTAAAAGCTAAAAATCCATCCTTGGAACAGAGCCTTTCTCAACCGTATGTTGTGTGGCTCGCTTCATATGTTCTCTCATATTGTTGTTTGTTCAATATTTAAGTTTTTAAGCGGCCTTTAACAAGCTCAATTTCATATAAGCCCTAGATGTTTGCAGTATAAATGTCACGGCTCTACAGCAGAGGCGAGTCAACAGGCTCCAAGTTAGCTTAGACATGCCTTTAATAACAGAGAGGACTGAACGCTGTAGAAGTTTTCCGATAGCAGAGATTATTAAATTAACTAGAACATTGAAAAAATTGTTGGAGAGTTTTATGAATATGGACGAAACCAAATTACGATGGCATAGGTACCCACGCTTTATGGGCGCTGTAGTTTTTTTCTGTGCTGACAAAATAATTGTAACTTTGTTAAAGTCATGAAGGTTTCTCTTCCTAATGCTAAAAGCTGTAGTGGAGCTGATTTGTCTTCACCTCACACCTCAGGAACACACTTAATGTTCTCAGGAAGATGGATGAAAGAAATGATGAGAGATTGCACTGAGTTACAGAAGGTAGAGGAACAGAGGCTAGCCTGGATGTGACGTCATCTTCAGCTCTCTATTAAAATAGTTGACGAGTCATTTCCTATTGATCGATTAATTGTTTCAGCCCTACACACAAACACACTTATTAGTTTTACAAAGCGCAATTTTTTTGTCCTGCCTCCAGCCTCCTACTCTGACATGAATATTGAATCGTCAGGACTAAACTAAAAAGTCATATTAAAAAGAGTAATAATTGACCATGTTTGCAGATGGGGTTGTTTACAGGTGTTGCTCTTTTATGAGGGCGGTCTATGGGGAAATCCTTTTTAGGCTTCAAAGGATTTTTCTATTCCAGTACCGCCATTGGCCACTGAGACAATCAGCAACAGGCTAACTACATTATTAGTTTATTAGTATTAGCTTGATTAATGGCAAAATATGGATAAAATAAGTGTGTGTGTGTGTGTGTGTGTGTGTGTGTGTGTGTGTGTGTGTGTGTGTGTGTGTTTGTTATGTAACTGTGAGTGTACTGTCTGAGCTCTGCTGACATTATCCTCAGAGGATTGGATGATTAATCTGACATGGACCAATCAGATTTCAGAATTATTTCCCGATGAGTCTGACTGATTCACAGGTGCCACTGTACTTTCTGCTGATCAGTGGATTAGTTATTAATACAGTTAATGATATTATGTAATGTGAACACAGATGAACCAGTAGCAGTATGCTACCTTCATAATTTACTCACTGACAAAGGGGGGTGGAAAAAATAATATGAACGCCTCCTCTTTGCAGTATCTGTTAACAGATGATATTATTTACTAAATTCTCATTCTGGAACAACAGCGACAGACATATAGGCCCGCTAGAAGTTTAGAACATTTACATTTATTCACTTAGCTGATGCTTTTATCCAAAGCGACTTACAATTGCTAAGTGTGTAAGAGGTCACAAGCCACTGGAGCAACGGGGTTAAGTGTCTTGCTCAGGGACACATTGGTGGATGTGTTACACTAGGGAATTGAACCCAAAAGCATGTGTCTTATCCACTGCTCCATCGTGCCATCACCATCACCAAAACTCTATTTTGGTTTAAACCCAGCGGCCATATAGCAACTTAACAAAATTTGAAAAAAAGTGAAGGGGTCTGAATATTTTCTGTTGTACACAGCAGCGTTATTAAAGAAAAAGTCAAACATTTTGGAAAATACACGTCATGAAATTTGGTACAGGCATTCATGGTCCGCTCAGGATGAATTGTAATAACTTTGATTATCCTCTGACTTCTCCTCTTGCGCCATCATCAGGTGAAAATATGTATTTGTCCTATACAAGGAGTAAGCAGAATTTTCAAACAAGTCTGCACTTTCACTAATAATGAGCAGTAATCTTAAAAGATTACATTATTAGTAAAGTCGGGTGTGTGTTGTGTCCAGGTGTGTTAACTCTTCCTATCTCTGTGCAGCTGAGGCGTGCGTGCTACAGCCAGGCGTGGTGCTACTGCAGGACGTGTTTGCGGTGAAGGTGAAGCGCCGCCGAGCCGCGGGCCAGCAGTCGGGAGGAGCTGTGCTCGGCGTGGCTCTGTTCTGCTGCAGGAGGAGAGGAAGCAGACTGAAGGAGGACACACTGCACCTCCACAACGCCTCTGCAGAACACACAAACACCTGGTACAACACCCTGAAGGAGCTACTCGCAGGTAACACACACATTCAGATGGCCATGCGGCATGAAGATGCAAGCGCAAAAAAAATAAATTGTGAGTTTTTTGTATTTTTGAGCTTGTCCATTTTAAACAGGTGAGTGTATTTATTTTCCATTGTCTGTTGAAAATTTGAGTTAAACCACTTTTTTAGCCCAGGGTGGCCTACAATAGCTTAACAGAACATTAATTCACTACAAAATGTAATAGAAGGAGGATTTCCAAATGATTTAGTGTGAAGAGAGGTTGGGAATAATATCCTGTTTGCACTTGTTTCTTTTTGAATGAAAATTGTTCGAAATGAAAGCTGCTGACAGTGATGTTTGTGGATCATTAAGAGTAATAGGTCATTGTTTCTGGAAAGTTTCTTTGGACAAAAGCTTTTTGACAGTAAATGCTACTTTTGGTTTTAGGACCATAAACCAGGTAAAATGGCGAACTTTGACAAATCAAACCTAAAATATCTGACGAAGGAGCTGGTATTTGGTGACTTGGAATATGTATTGTTTTGTGATTTAGATGAAATGAACCACCAATATCTCACATAGGGCCCATTATGGAGTCTCTGTCAGTCTCATTGACAGTTTGTCTGTGTGACATACCGTAAGACCTGAGATACACTGGAAACATGACTCAGTACTTCTATGAGCGTCATGCTGTAAGATGATTATAAATGCACGCACACACACACGAACACACACACACACTGTCATACTGTTATTATTAGCAGTAATTGTCATTGTTTGCATTCACCTCTCCATCAGATAAATAGATACATGGATTGATAGATAGATTTAAGTATTAAGTATTTAGAGATATACACCTTCTAATGATCTGATATAAAAACAATTCAAATAAATGTGTCCGGATCAATACACTGTAATTAAAAGCTAAGATTTAATTTTGAATCATATCAGATTTTTGTCTTGCACTTCCAACTTCCACTCCGTGTGTGCACACGCATCCATGTTGCCTGGTAACAAACGTGCTTGGAATTTAACCGGAAACAACACATTTTAATTTCTGATCGGCCTAACGGCTCTGGCATTTAGTAGGCTAAAGAGAAAGCTATGAACTCGGCACAAAAATGATCGTTCATTAATTGAATATAGCAGGACAACTTCGAGGACGTTATCTCTTATCTTACTTCTCAGCGTGAGAAAAACAAGGTGTGGCGTGTGAACAGGCTGAAATGCGTGTGTCTCACGGTCAATGCTTGAGACTTGAGAGCCCTGATGGAAATCATGATCAACATTCTGCTAAACATCAGCATCTTAGCATGCTCAAGTACTGCCTTAGTGCCTCTAAGAGCCGCAAGTGAAAAAAATCTGTCATTTTCAATAAAACCTGTATAGGCTCATTGTTGCACATCCAACAGCTTTGGTTAGCATTTGGCTATCTAGCCAGTCTGGACCACAGCAATTTTTCCCCATGGACAGTAGTGAAAAAGTGGGGCTGTTTTTTCTTTAGTGTGCCGCTCTAACAGGTGGTCACCTTGTCATACCCACTTCCAGGTATTTATTATTATATAAAGTACACTACCTTGTGTGATTTGGAAACAAAACATGTGAATATATATATATATTTTTAGCCACGCATAATGAGCATCCTGCAACATAAAACAGACCCACTTTCGTCTACTTTATCTCTACGGATGGCTTTCATTGACATCACAGGCGAGAAATTTAAGTGTTTATATTAAGGTGACCAGATTTCTGAAATAAAATCTGGGGACATTTTTGGTTTGGTGGTCAGTATGTCATTAAAAAATATAATGTTATTATAAATGAAATAAAAAAGGGGGACAATTTCGGTTTTAATCTGTCAAATATAACTCTTGTAAATGAAATCAAGTAATTCTGAGGCAGAAACTACCTTTCAGTCAATAGGTAGAGGCTGCAGTCCCTTTCTGGCAATTGAAATACTGCATGTTATGTGTTGTTTTGGCCATTTAAAGGTATTTCAACAGGTATAAAGGACTAGTTGGTACATAGCAAGATAAATAGTGTAGAGTCATAAGGATAATTGCAAAAGAGATCATGTCTTTATTTTATATATAACTCAGCAGTAAGTCATGTTAATGAAACAGTCTGTTTTCCAAATATAAACAAGGATATTAGACATATGCCTACCAAACACATAATCCATCGGCAACAACAGGTTTCTGTTATTGCTTATAATCACGTAAATGTCATGCCTGATACGCTGCAAACACTTATTTGGCCACAATTGTGATTATTCCGTTGAAAGATACGTTAAAGTGGACATAAAGTTTATTTGCGCGTTGTCTGTTTGGTAAAAGCAGCTGTAGACGTAAAGATACTGGGGGATAACGTTACATGCTGAGCTCGCTCCCACAGACGGAAATCACTTTTCAGCACGACACCTGTATGCTCTGCTGTCCAGTCTTTCTGGCTACGTAAAATCTGATTTCAGGTCTGTTAACACCTTATACAGTCTATGATTAACACACAGTTAAAAACGGGGACATTTCAAGGGACAGCACCAGACAGGGACAGGCCACCAAAACCTGGGACTGTCCCTGGAAAACGGAGACGTCTGGTCACCCTAGTATATGTGAGGTATACATTTGTCATGTCCAGTGGTTACTTAGTTGTTAACCACATGCAGTGTGAGCTGCTCAGATTTCCTTGTTTTCTGTCAGCATGTTCATCACTCAGTTTAATGAAGTGAGTCACAGTTATATCAGACTGTAGAGCTAATCTGCTAATCCACTGGAACAAAGTGACAGATTACGCACACACACACATACACACACACACATACACACACACACACACACACACACACACACACACACACACACACACATTCAGCCGTGTTTCAGTAATTGCCGTCAGTGGTTGAATCATGTTGTCTGCAAGAGAGATTAGCTAAAAGACTGTCTACACAAACGTGTGTGTCCAATTCACTTTAGTTCTCAGTGAAAACCACCCCGCAGAGATTTGGGCATTCGAACATGACACATGTATGATATAGCTGAACATGTGATTCCAGAACCATGGGCACCATTCAGACATTGCACCAGATTTCTGAACCTGGCTGCAGCGATTTGCTCCCATTCAGACACAAGAACATTAGATGATGTTGGGTGGTAAGGTCTGGCTCACAGTTGATGTTCCAATTCACTCCATAGGTGTTGGATGGGGTTGAGGTCAGACATGAGATTTATGTCATACTATAAAGCTGCATTGGTCAATATTTTTATGCTGACAATGGATTAAATGTCTACCTGTTATGGTAAATGGGTCACTTCTACTAGCAAACCCAGAGAGAATTATCACCCAACTCTGCAGTCCCCCTTAGCTCTCAGCCTTAACGCATCTTTCAGCTCAATGTGTTATTTATTTTTTTGGTGTGCAAGTTTCCAGCTGCTGCAGACAGCTGTTTTCAGCAAATAAAGCGTTGATAAACCCACTGTACACTACCTGCTCAGCACCAAAACGTTTCTGCTTGATAAATAGTTAACATAGGTGTAAATAGGCAGCTTCGTGCTGTGATGTTCACCCCCTAAAAACAACTTTTTAAGATGACAATATATCAGTGGTGTGTTTACTGCTTGTTGTCTGCCACCAAGTAAATGTTCATTTGGTAGATTTCATCATGTTTAACATGTTTCCTATTGAAATGAAATTGCATGAATCCAGGCAACTTGTACCTCAGTCTCCTGACTGGACCTGTTTAATAAAGTTTTGGATGTTGCTGGAGACTCAAGTTCCCAGACGCTGGTTTCCCAGGTGCACTGTAGTGGGCGGTGCGTGGCTGACACTTAACACACAATGGAAATGTTGGAGTGCTGTGTGTATGGATTTAACTCACACAAACACACTTTACATTTCAGGATTTCTATGTTCATCTAACAATGCTGACTCCAACAGAGATGTTACAAGCCATCCATAAATGAGGAGGTCAAAGGTCACATACACACGCTATCGTCGTCCTGTCTCCATGGCATCGGTCTGACATATTATTGCTGGTCACCTGTCTGTCTGTCTGTCTGTCTGTCTGTCTGTCTGTCCATCAAACCAGATTACCCATGAGGCCCTGCAGCAAAGTCACAACTTCTTTAAGTGTTTGTCTTTGGCCTCACACTCTCTCTCACACACACACACACACACACACACATGAATGGCTCACAGGTCGTGTGTCAGCTTGCGTGGTCACACTGCACATCAAACTGTGGTGGCTTTTGTGACTTTACAGACCACGGTGGAGGAGTCCGTGTGTGTGTGTGTGTGTGTGTGTGTGTGTGTGTGTGTAACGTAAACACAGTCGGTCGCTCTGCTGCTGTGCGAACATTAAGCCTATTTTCCAGCCAGAGGTCAATGTGAAAAGCGCATTGTTGTGTGAATCCCGGCGTTGCGGAGCGGGCAGTCCTGCCGCTGCAGACACCACTGCCACTTCTTAACCTTCAGCTGCACAATGGTGAGCGGAGAGCAGAGACTTTCTGTTTCCAGAGCGTTATTCTGTGCTGTCCGCTGTGTGAAGCAGCTGCAGAATGCAGCGCAGAGAGTGAAAGGCAGTCAGAGTGACAAAAGGCGAGCGGTGATGCTGTATGGAGTCTGTTTCCATACACGCAGTCAGACGGCGGGATGGATTGACTGCAGTTGTTTAACAACACAACAGACTGACAGCCCGGCGGCAGCAGCGGAGCTCATGGGGCGGCCGGACTGAGCTTGCCTAGGCCACCAGGGGCTGTCGCGACTCCTCCCAGATCAATTGTCTTGTCAATCCCATGTCAGTTTTCTCCTCGCTTACAGAGCTGTTAGTTTGGTTTCACAGTGACAAAGTGAAATCAGAGGGAGGTGGCAGCGGTCAGTCAGGTGGTACTGTAAGGTGTCATAAGGTCACAATGACAGCATCAACACACAGTGTGGCCAGTAGGAACAGGGTTCGATAGCATTTTATCGAATTCAAATCCAATATTGAATCCACTTATCAAATCCAAATCCTTTCTAATCTCTTATAAAATCTTATTGTGGTTTCCTTTTAGCATTTGAAACTAAATGGTAAAATAACTCCAACTCAAAGATGTCTAATAATTTTTTACAGTTTTTAGAGGCAGCCTAATAAAACTGAATATTGAAACTAAGATGAGCAGTAAAGATCAACACGCAACAGACACAAAGAAAAATGCTACTTTATTCTTCTAATAATAAGACTTTTTCTCATAAAAATTCAACTTGATTTGATATTATCATTATGACTCAGGCTGCAACAATCAATTATTTTCATTACTGATTGATCTTACGATTCTTTTCTTGATATATCTATAAAATACCAGAAAATTATTCAAGTTCAAGTGTCTCGTTTTGTCTGACCAACAGTCTGAAAGATAATCCCTTTGTAATGATATAAAACAGAGCAATCCCTCACAATGGACATGCTGGAACCAGAGAAAATAGTTGCGACTTATCGATTAATCAAATAATTGTTTCAGCTCTAAAGTCTTTTTCTCAAAATGTTCTTACTACAACAAACACACCAAATCACAGAGGAAGGACAAAGACTGCGAACAGCCTGGTGTAAACAAACAGTGAGCACTCTCTTCTAATTAGTCTTTTTCAACCGAAGAGACCTTTCAGTCTGAGGATGACACCTCTGTAAAGTGCTTTATGGCCCTTATCTGTGTGTGTGTCTGTGTGTGCAGCTCCGTGTTACATATTAACTGGTGTGTTTGAGAAGTCAGTGAGTGTATCCATAGTGACACGATGACGGAAACCTGTCTACCTCTCTCTCTCTTTCATTTTCAGGTTGAAAGGTTTGTCAGGAAAAAACTTTATTATACAGCAGCACACATTCACACCCCACCCCCATCTGCTCAATTAATATACAGGGGATCAAATCCTGACACACCTGATTGTAATGCAACCTGGCAACGCAAACGCTGCTAACGAGAGACACCTGCTGTCACCTGTCAGTCAGTGTCAGTTCATCTGTATTTTAGAGGAGAGTGATTGTACTCCACATGAGAAATGAGCTTTAAAGTAAGGGAGAGTTGTAAGTCTGCCTTGCTAGCTGTGTGGGATGACAATGATGGTTGGACAGTTAGTCTACTACTTTGGTCCAGACTGAACTATATCTCAATAGGAAATGTCCAATTGTAGTCCCAGGAGGAAAAATCCTGCCAACTTTGGTGATCCCCTGACTATTCCTCTAGCACGACTAGCAGGATAATAAGTTTTAGTGAAATATATTGAAACCTGTTGGATAGATTGCCTTGAAATTTGGTTCAGACGTTCATGTGCCCCTCAGCATGAATTGTAATAACTTTGGTGATCCCTTAACTTCTCATCTAGCGCCATCATCAGGTCAAAATTTAAATTAGTACACTAAAAGTGTTTATGATTAAATATCTGCTAAATTAGTGGCATTCCTATCAGCCTCAGCTGCACTTTGTGTGTAGTGCTAATAAACAAATGCTAACATGTTAAACTAAGATGGTGAACATTATATCTTCCAAACATCAGAATGGTTACTTTGTCAGCATGTAAGTATTGACCTCATAGCACTGCTGTGCCAAAGTATAGCTACGCAGATCTGCTTGAATGGCTGTAGACTCTTTTGGCGTTTTTTCCATTGCTGGTACCAGCTCAACCCAACTCGCCTCGATTCTACTCGACTCGCTTTGGGCCACCGTCCTCTGTTTTCCATTGCAGATAGTACACCCTCAACATAGCTGGTCGTCATAGCAACCCCGCACGAAACTGCTGCGACGTAATGTTCAACGCGGCACACACTGCGACCCACACACACCCGAATGTAAAGACAAATAGTGGAACTGTGATTTCCTCTGCCCCGTTGACGCTGGAGTTGTCTGCTGTGTTGGCTGCAGTGGTCTGTGTGACTGTGAGACCAGAGGCCTCTGTGAGCTGACCGGATGGCTGGCTCGCTAGCTACCCCGCCAGCACTTATGGAGCTTCTCAACTCTGAAAATGTTTGAGCACATTTTCGATTCGCTATCAATCTTTGTAAAATGCCAATATTTTAAATCTACATGGTTGATTTCTCTTCTCAAAATTTCTCAGAAGGGAATTTAGTGATGAAATAGCATATGAAAATTTAACACAATAGCCCCTGGCATGTGCAATGATGATGCAGTAAATAGTGAAGATTCTCTCTGACCAATCAGTAATCTGCATTGTTTTCACGTCACCTTTTGGCATCACCTCAGCTCAACTCAGCTCGCTTGGAAAAAAAGCACCAGGTAGCAGGTACAACTTTTCCCCGGTGGAAAACCAAAAAAGGCGTGTAGAGTCGAGGCGAGTCGAGCTGGTACCATGTGGTGGTATAGGGCCATTAGTCTTGGTTCAATTTGGAAACTTGATGACCCAAATCAAGTTGTTTCATTTACACTCACTGTCCACTACTTCTGTAGTCATGGAGAGTGAGCCACAGCCTCACAGTAATGTAAACAAACCAGCATGTATGCATAAACAGTCAGGTAAATTGGATTTGCTATGCAGTTTTTTGTAAAGCTGTTTTGTAAAAACAATTAACATCCGGAGTCTGCTTTACAGAGGAGGTGGCGAGTAATATGTCACCGTGACTGCCATTACAGAAAAAATATTAGAATCAGATGCTGGTTGACAAATACTTAGAGCTGCAAATAGTGATTATTTTCATCATTGATTTATCATTTAGTCTATAAAATATCAGAAAATAGTCAAGAAATTCCCAGAGGCAGAGGTGACATGTTCAAATGCTTGTTTTTGACGAACAGTCCAACGATATTCAATTACAGTGATACAAAAAAATGTACATTTTCACATTGGAGAAGCAGAGAATGTTGTTGAGTTGCTGTTAAACAAATTAATTTAATTGATAATCATTTCAGCTCTACAAATACTAGAATTTCCCTTTAAGTGTCATGTGTATAAAACATCTGTATTAATCCAGAGAATCTAATTAAACTGGGTGTTTAAATCTTTTAATGTGATTGCTACTGTCCACTGACCTCAGATGGAGTCTGCACCAAAATATGAACAACATTCAGCAGCTCGGTCTTCAGTCCTCTGACAGAAACACAATACTTCTTCTTAACAAGACTGGGATTGTTTACCATGGAAACGCTGTAGCAGCGCCATAGAAACCTGCCGCTGGCCGGGGGAGATGATCTGATGGATACTTAATCTCTCCACATCTACCTGTCTGTCTACCTTTCTTCTTAGAAAAGTACATCATCTCCTATGAGACTGTGTGTGTGTGTCATCAATCATGCTTCAATCACTTAGAGAGAGAGAAAAAGGGACAGAGAGGCCATTTTAAAGCTTCCATGATCACTATAGGACTGAATAATTTTTCTTCAGCGATGATTTTGACATATTGTAAATTCTTTTGTCATTAACACCATGTGCATTATTCTGCTCTCCATAAGCAGTGTGAACAAGAGAAATAAAAACTTCATTTGCTGATTCGCAGTGGCGCAGAAGTAGGGATGTCATGAGAACCGATACTTCTGTACCAGGTCGATACCAAAATTCTGAAAACATGTCGATACTCGTTTTGCTATGTACCGAAAGTACCGAAGATCCAACACGTAGGAGACAACGACAAGTGCAGCTGCAGCAACAGCTCCGCCTCAACTCGTCGAATAGAAAAGAGTATGGAAACCGGGGTGAGGTTAGTTTTGCGGCTGTTACCTTCAATAGCTCTGTGTCAAAACCTCGATTTCTCACCTCGATCTAATTTAGGCAGACGTTTCACAGTTTTGATTACCTGAAAATCACCAAAGGTGAAGATGCAGTTTGCAGCGCTAAGAACTGAATGTCTGTCCAATGCATCTGTTACTGTAGGAGGAGTTAGGGACCGTCTCAAAAGTCCAGTAAGACCCATTTCAATCATCAACATTTTTTGTGTTTCAAAATAAAAACTCAAACAACTGCTAATATAGAAATTGACCACCCTTAAACATTTCACAGCTTTGAGATGTAAAGAAAAGTTAAGAAAATTAAGTAGTAAATTTAATAAATGTGGTCCCAAGTGCCATCCCAAGCCTCATTGCCAACATGGCTCCCAGTATGGTTCTGGGTCCTTAGCTGTAAGTATCTTTTACCATTCTCATGGATGTGAAACTTGTGAACGTGTGTTTAAAGGTTTGGGGTCTATAAATGCTGTGATGGTTTGGGCTCGCACTGAAATCATGGTCGTCATAATTTTTTTGTCACAAATGGTTGGAGCTTCTGGTAATGGTGGGGGTCCAGTAGAGAGAGAAGAGTGGTGGGTAACTCCTTATAGGGACTCCTGAGTACCTGGTGAGTGCCATGTGGTGGAGTGATGGCAGGAGGTGCACTCTGTGTGTGTGTGTATGTGTGTGTGTGTGTGTGTGTGTGTGTGTGTGTGTGTG